>NC_081353.1:60019656-60067879 GCF_029784015.1 Lycium ferocissimum
ATGCCGGACTGAATAAAGTTACCGAGGCTTATCATAGCCTATTTACAACTAAGACATGCCAAAAGAAAAAAGGGGTAAGCTTTAACATATCTCCACCTAGCTAGCCCAACCTCAAGTCTCGGGCTACCCAAGATCTACAACAACGTCATTATATACCAAACATTAGCTATAGATACTTAGGGATCTCCCATCCCAAACTAGCACTTTATCTACAGAAATTTAAAGATTTCCTATAACTAACAAACCCCCGAGAATTCAACTCTGGCCAACCACCAACAATACCAACAATCACATTAGCAGCATATCAATAATCAATTCAAAACCCCCCCCAGTAATTCTTTTCTACATAGTTCGACAATATTCCATTTACATTCAATTCAATCCATACATTCGTCAACATCAACGTCGCACGTTCAAGTATTAATCCGAAACCAAACAAGATTCAAGAATACTTCAAACAATCCACACAATATTCAAAACAACCCAACCAAAACACCATTTCACCCGAAATCTTCCCAAACCCGAGAACAACAACAACAACACATTTCTTTCTTCCAAATTCATGAACTACACCAATAATCCACACGTTAACAACATCATTCCCATAAATACAAGAAACTATCTTAAAATTCCATTAGCTTCTATAACAAACCACAAACGACTATAACTTCAATTTGCATCATTAAACCTTCATTATCAACATAGAATCCATAACAACATCAACCAAAAATGCCGAATAAAATTAATTCATCACTTCTAGACCACACATGCCTACACGGCCACAACCCAACATACATACTTTCATGAATTTCATTCATTTCTACATACCACAACATACACAACTATCCACAACATATAAAAAAGAGTGATTAAACCTTACCTTTTTCCACTTATCTTCTTGCTTTCATTAGGGTTGTAAAATGGCACAAACAAATGGTTTGATTGCTCCAACAAATATCTCACGTTAAAAGAGACCTTCCAATCAGTTGAATTGCTAGGTTAAATCAATTTTCGATCAATTCTTCGGTGGGTCAATTTTTGGTTGGTCTTCAACAACGCCCTTCATCTTTCTTTTTTTCTCCAAGTCTCTCCAAGCTTCTAAGGAAGATGACGAATATGATTTAATTAGTCATCCTTTCTTACATATATGAATTATACAAGTGTACCATGGCCCACACATGGGTCGATCAATTAAATTTTGGCAAGCCACGCGTGGGAGCCACACCACATGGACGGCCACATGGCCCTTTTACTTCATGAATTGTCAACTTTCCAAAATTAAATTTTAACCCCAAAATTTTCCTTAATATTCCATGCCAACAAAATCATAGCAACTTATGTCTTGAAACAAAATCGTGGTTAAAAGTCTCTATCGGATCCTGGAATAGTCTTGTCCCTAACTTATCATGGTTAATCCCTTGATTGTCCCAATGTACAAAATACGTCGATATAACATTTCACTCGTTGGACAATTAGGATATTGAGCTACAAACTCCGCTATATCTTTATTCATTATATAGATTTAAGATCACGTTGCACATCTTCGTCAGTCTTTTTGACGTGATGTATTATGAATACGGGCTTCTTCCAAAATCGTCGACGTAACTCGCAACATGTGAACACATAATCTACCTTGATACCTGAGAACTCTATCTGCAGGAACCTCAAATTGTGACTTCTCCTTCTGAGGAAGTGCATCTCTATAATGAATTAACACGGGGTCCTCATATTGGCGCTTCTTTACCTCCTCTACTAAAGATGACACCGTTGGGTTTTGGACAGTAACTCCCGTACTGCTCGAGTCCATTAAGCGAACTCTTAGGCTGGCTAGTTATCAAAGCTCACGGACTAACTCCTTCTTCTCCGGTTGAACATCACTTAAACTACCCATGGACTTGCGACTAAGAGCATCGGCTACTACGTTTTCCTTTCTCGGATGATACAAGATACTCACATCATAGTCTTTTAATAGCTCCAACCACCGCCTTTGCCGCAAATTCAATTTCTTCTGTTTGAAAATATATTGGAGACTCTTATGATCCGTATAAATTTCCACATGAACACCATATGAATAATACCTTCGCATCTTCAGTGCATGAATAACCGCGACCAATTCTAGGTCATGAGTCGAGTAGTTTTTCTCGTGTTTCCGCAGTTGCCTTGAAGCATAGGTAATAACTTTACCATGTTGCATCAACACACAACCTAGTAACACGCCTAAAGCATCACAATAAATAACATAGCCCTCGTTCCGGGGAAGTGTTGGGAGCCAGGCCGAAGTCAACCTATCCTTCAACTCGAAAACCGCGTTCGTACGTTTTCGGTCCATTGGAATTTTGCGATTTCGAGTCAACCGTCGGTGGTGCTGAAATAGAAGAAAATCCTTCTACAAATCTCCTATAGTAACCTACCAACCCTAGGAAACTACGACCTCATAGGCGTTGTAGGCCTCGACCAATTCTTTGCGGCTTTAATCTTGGGTATCTACTCAAATACCGTAATTTGAAATAATATGCCCTTTAAAAGTTACGAATTTAGCCAAAATTCACATTTTGAAAATTTGGCATATAACTCCCGAGCCTCAAAGAATTCCAAGGACAATACGTAAGATGTCACGCATGCTCTGCCTGTGATCAAGAATATACCAAAATATCATCGATGAACACAATCACGAACAAATCTAGGAAAGGCCTGAATACATTATTCATCAAATTCATGAATATCTATGGGGCGTTAGTCAATCCAAATGACATCACTCGAAACTCATAATGACCATATCTAGTTCTGAAGGCTGTCTTTGGAATGTCTTCTTCTTTAACCCTCACTTGATGATATCCCGATCTTAGATCTATTTTTGAGAACCATTTGGCACCTTGCAGTTGATCGAATAAATCATCGATCCTTGGAAGTGGATATTTATTCTTTATCGTCACCTTGTTCAATTGCCTATAATCAATACACATCCGTAAGGAACCATCTTTCTTTCTTACGAACAGCACCGGCGCTCCCCATGGCAATGAACTAGGCCTAATAAAGCCTTTCTCCAATAGATCTTTTAGTTGTGCCTTTAATTGCTTCAATTCGGCAGGGGCCATTCGATAGGGAGGGATAGATATGGGCTTAGTATCTGTCAACACATCAATGGTAAACTCAATCTCCCATTCCGGAGGAAGACCTGGCAGCTCGTCCGGGAACACACCTGAGAACTCATTCACTACCGGAACAGATTGGAGAGTTGGCGGTTTTGCTTCTGTGTCTTGAACCCGGACTAAATGATAAATATAGCCTTTAGCAATCATCTTGCTTGCTTTGAGATAGAAAATAAACCTACCTCTCGGGGAGGCTGTATTACCTTTCCATTCTAAGATGGGTTCTCCCGGAAACTGAAATCGGACCATCTTTGTCCTACAATCAACGATCGACATTGGCGTAATAGGAGGCTAACTAATCCATACCCATAATAACGTCAAATTCTACCATTTTCAACTCATGTAAATCAGCCATAGTATGGCGGTTGCAAACTACAACCACACAACTCCTATATACCCGCTTAGCTACCACTAGTTCCACTACCGGTGTAGACACCTCAAAAGGTTTAATTGGCTCAGGTTTCACCCTAATACAATTAGCAACATAAGGATTAATAGATGACAAAGTAGACCCCAGATCAATTAATGCATACATATCATGAGAAGATACTGACAATATACCTGTGACAACGTCGGGGGAGACTCGAATCTTGCGGGTCCGCGGTGCATACATACGAGGACCATTTGATGCTCCTCTCCTACCTCTACCGCGAACCCTGCGGTGCACTATGCAAACCTTGCCCTTATAGGGCGCGCGGATGATGAAGAACCCCTCTCGATCCGTGGGCGGGTCCCTACCTCGCCGCCATCGATGGACAATCATGCATCATATGCCCAGTCTGACCGCAGGCATAGCAAGCATCCGAACCCAGGTAGCACTATTCCGAATACAGCCTACCATGCGGTGCATCGTGGTAGGGTGGTCTCATCCGGGATTCACCTCTATACCGGGAGCCCAACTTCAGAACTCGGCTTTGTCCCAAATAAATAAGGTGATCCAATATCTTGCCCGCAAACTGAGGGGTGTATCGGTCGTTGATTGGCCTGTATGACTTGAATATTACTGCCTTTGACTCCCTCTGAACTCGCTGGTGGCACCGAAAGATCTGGCCCTCTTACTGTGCCTCCTATCAGGATCACGCTCGCTCCTTTGCGGTTGCTGCTGTTCTTCTAAATTCTGAGCATGGGCCTGTATACGAGCAATATCCATTCCATTTTGAAGCGAGGCTGTCAAGCACTCTTTGACCAAATGAGGACCCAAACCACTCATGAATCAGTGTACACGGTCTCCCATGTCGGCTACCATAGCTGGGGCGTACCTAGCCAAAGAATTAAAGCGAAGACTGTATTCCCGACCGCTCATATTCCCTTGCTTGAGATTCAAGAACTTGCCGGCTAGGGCCCATCGAACCTCCAGTGGAAGATAATGTCAGAAAAAGGCATCCATGAACTCCTGCCATACTGGGGGATGTGCATTTGCCCTTCATGAAGACATCCAAGTGTTGTACTAGTGGACGGCCACATCCCGTAATCTATAAGAAGCCAGTTCAACTGACTCAGTATCAAAAACATATATTATTCGTAGTGTCCTTAGCATCTCATCTATAAAGCTCGCGGGTCTTGTCCGAGCTTTGACCGAAGTAAATTTTGGAGGATTCAAACTAATAAAATCGTGGGCTCTAGCACTAACTGCTCTATCACCCTGGCCTGCACCTTGCCGCTGAGCTTGAGCGGTAACCAACTGGGTCAACAACTAAATAGCCTCTCTCATCTGCTGGCCTGAGGCACCTGGCAGAGGGACTAGGGTACTGGAGCTGGGGCTAAAGCTCCTTCCCGCTCCTCTGGTAGGGGTAGAGTAGGAGGTCCGAGATGGAACCTAGTTATGAGACTCACCCTCTTTTATCTCTGCGGGTGGCTCCCATTCAGTCCATTTGAGTCTCCCGTTCAGTCCTTCTTCCTGCCACCTTCTTGCCCTTCTGGGCCGCTATAGCTTTCCTCTTCATAGGCATTGCTGAAATCATAGCACACGATTAAGAAAAAGGAAGTCCTGATAACATAGCTCTATCGCATGATCTAAGATAAGAAAGAAGGTCAATTATTCCTAAATGTCTTGCAGCCTCCTGTTTATAAGTGTGGCGTGCTTTACACCCATAAACAGGACTCTACTGGACACGGCTTATAGACACGCCCTAGGACGAACTGCTCTGATACCACTTTTGTCACGACCCAACTAGAGGGTGGTGACGGGTACCCAGAGTTACCCTATCGAGTACCTCTAAACATACACCTTATCATTATTTCTAGGTGGGCCATAAGCTAGCTCATATGCGTCATACTCTGCAAGAACAGGTATCACAATATAATATAATGGCACGTTACTATATAACCATCAACAACCATACCCATGAACATGAACCACCAAGGTTGTCTAAATATTATACATATATATGTACTGACAAGGCTACGAAACATCTAGATACGTGCACCAGTCTACGAGCCTCTCTCTCTATATATATATATATAGAATACAAGAATCCATAAGGACGAGGCAGAACTTCGCCATGCCCAAGTATGTGCACAAAAGAGTAGTACTAATAAGCTGCAGCTCCGGGACAACTGGAGCCTTTCTAAAATTCCTCTGATAAAGCTCCTAAGGGGCAGGTTTGTCTATCCGTCCACTTGCGGACATGAACGCAGCGTCGATAAGAAAGGACGTCAGTACGAGTAATGTACTGAGTATGTAAGGCATGAATAGTATCATAATAAGAAACGTGAAACACAACATGAAGTAAAGAGATAACCTGTACATCTGATTGCCTCTTAAGGCGGATGTCATGCATGCTAGCTTTAACTTTTTAAAACAACATTATAAATACATACAAGTAAAATGCTCGACCATATAGGTACGGTGTTATGCTGCCCGGCCATTTAGGCACGAGGTTATCATCATTAGCCCGCGTCCTAGGCGTAAGCTGCCCACTGCAGTGGTGTGTCTGCCCGGCTACCTATTGGGCGGCGCGGTGTTATACTGCCCGACCATGTAGGCACGGTGTTAATAAAATACATACATATTTATAAAGCATGCATGAGAGCCCAATTAAAAGCTACACTTTATCGGAGTGATGTAAGGTCGGTAACCTCCGATTCATATTATGGAGCAATCATCATCGCTATATCTCACCTTGAAGGAACAATTATTATAAGGTGAGATCAACAACAATGAACAGAATCAAGAAAACATGATATAAGCTCAATAATCTCATAATAGCCTCAAAATCATAAGCTTTGGAATTTCTAGAATTAAAATCATCATCATCATGTTCATCGTAGAAGACATCTCATCTTTAATATCATAAGAAGCTTTTAAGAATCATGAACTTCTAACTTTTGGAAGTAAGAAGGTTATGGAAACATATGTGGAATCATAACATAGGAATCATGCCTTTTGAAAAAAAGGGACTAGCCTTAACATACCTGATTAATCTTGTACTACTCGACTTAATGCTTATTCTTCCGAACTTATAAATCTACATTCAAAAGAATTTATACTACCTTTAGACTTATCGTCATATGCCTATCTCAAGTCTTTAAATCAAACTCCTTTAGAATCTGCCAAAATTCGGGCAGCATCTCCCCTGTTTATATCCCTAGCCCGAAATCATAATTTCAACAACCAACACAACAACAACAACAACAACAACAACACCAATAACATCATCTTCAGTACCAAAATATTCCATAAAACATCCCACACGATGTTTATCCAATTTTTCAACCAACAAATTCGTTATACGACTATTTAATAACTTTTTCTCCATAAATAAACCTAAATCAATACCAATAAAGGAAGATTCATAGCTTACTCCCGCTAGAACTGCGAAACATTCAATATTCACCTTGAATTCCAATCACGATTCACCGAAATACGATAGTATAATCGCAACTATATGCTGTCAAAACCTGAATCCGGAGTTTATACTTAATTCGCCTTAAAATTTGAGGTTTGGAATTTAGGAGAAATTTCCAGAAAGTTAGAGAGGTTTTGGGGGAGTTTTGGATCAGAAATGAGGGGGTGAGCCTCTTTTTATAACATTTCAGATTCTGCCCAAACCGACTAAAAATTACTCGGCGCGTTCGCCGGCGGCAGTTGTCCCACGTCTCTGGGCCTCTACGTGTTCCGCCGTTCGCGTATTCGCGCGGTTAATCCCTGCTCTTGCAGCCTATCTTAGAATGATCATAACACTCGATCCAGATGTCCGTTCGATGCACGGTTTGTTGCGTTGGAAAGTAGACTTCCTGAACTTCACTTTAGGCTTGTGCTTTGCTCCAAAAATCCTCATATACTGAAAGATATCTTTTCTCCAAGTTTGGACGAAATTTCCCCTCATAATCATAAGTTAAGCACATTTAAGCTCATACCTCTTTAGAGGTAACTCCAATGTCTATGCTTGGACAACTAACACCTAGCGAATCTCCATGTACAAAACCTATGAGGTGTAATAACCTGGCTCAGGCTGAGTCTCATCATAATCAACAGGCGGCTCTAGATCTTCAGTCGCATCATTCTTGCTCTTTCGCCAATCACCAAATCGGGTGGCCTTAACATAATGATCCCTATTGGGAATGCCTGCTCTCTGACTCAACTCTGTAATGAGGCATGGAAAAATGAGGGAGGTTTGTGGCTGCGGTGCTCTCATTCTAATCTCCTCCGTAATCAAATGCCCCACATTCATTGTGTACCGAGACATCGTTGCTTTAACTGTCACAGCCTGGGGGCTCGTGAGAGAGTTTTCATTCTGCGTTGGGAGCACCCTGTATCGGACCAAACTCTACCAAAATTTGGCTTGTAATGTGAGAAATTTTTGAAAAATTCCTGATTTGGCTGCATTGCCCAAGGTGGAGTACCACGTGCTATTACAGTAGCTGTCCACTGTAGCACCGATCTCTCAACCTTCCTCTCTTGTTGTTCATAAATTCTACCTCATTGTTCGGTTCCACAAAGTCATTACCAAAATAGACCCTGTTAATGGCCTTGCTGGAAATGTCAACCTTGGCATTGTGGACCGTGATAGTCTCAAGGAATGGCGACAATACTCACCCAGAGAGTCACCAAAAACTATAAGCAGATATAGCAGGAGTGCCTCAGCAGTGTCAGGAAAGGCTTCTAAGCCATCGAAGGTCAATCGCCTCTCTTCCCAGATGCTTCTCTTCGGCCTACCCCCTTTCTTTGTTAGAGTCATCCCCTGCTCATATAGTTATTTGGCTCCCGTGATTGGGAACCGCAATTTGTCCTCATGCGGCTTTCTTAGTCCGGATCTCCAACCTTCGGCCTTTATTTTTAGTATCTGGAACTATAGGACTAGAGGCGGCAGAGGAAGCCTAGCCTGAGCCACTTACTCATTCAGTGCCCTCAAATTTTGCCTCCCCCCGAAACAGATGCTAAGGATCCTTCTTCCTGCTCTTTAGACTGGGAGGAGTCAGATGCTGATGGTGTCATGGTGTGGGGTTAAGGGTTTGTGGCCCCCCGAATCTTCTTTTGAGGAATGACCTTCTCCTCCTTTTCAGACTGGGATAGGGAGTCATATAGTGCATGTGTAACCTCTGCTGGGTCACGACCTCGGCCCCTTGGCCCGGTACCTTTTTTCACTGCATGTTCAGCCGACATAGCTGTGTGATGATGAATATACAAAGAATACTTGATAAGATTGAGTGAAAAACAAAGAAAAACTTGTGACATTGAGCAGAGGGTTTTCGAGTATGAGAGTGATGATGGAGATGGATTTTGGTGTTATAATTGGATGTATTTATGGAGATTTAAGGAGGAATTATAGTGGGTTAATAGAGGATGATCGTGGGTGTTGGTGGAGAGTAGTGGGAGTTAAGAAATTTTGAAATGGGAAGGTGAAAGGCACGGTGGGAGGTTTTGTTTAAAACCCTCTGCTTGACTTTTATTTTTTATTTTTGTATAAAGATACGGGCCGTATTTTTGGATATGGTCCGTATTTTATCACATTTTTCATTATCCTATTATGATTCACTGTTGTGTCTCATGCTTAAATACGGGTCGTATCTTACCGACTGTATTCCAAGATACGGTCCGTATTGCTAGCCGTATTTATGCATGTTATAAAACAGTGTTTCAACAATATTTTCTTACCTTTCACGACAGTAGATACGGTCCGTATTTTGAAATATGGCCCGTGCTTCCCGGTCATATTTAAGCATATCACCAACAATGAGTGATTACTTTTGTGCAACACTTTTATGATTAAAAAGTACGGTCCGTATTCTGCTTCTCAGCCTGAAGTTATCATGTATTCTCATCCTACACCAAATCAAACGTCAAACTACTCTAAACCAAAAACACATAATTATAAACTTGGTTTCCTCCCAAAAAGTGCTTGATTTAACATCGCGACATGACGGTGGTACCGTTTTACTCTGAGTCAGGAATGTATCCATGCTTTAGCCTGTGCCTATCCACGATCCTATCTCCATCAATGCACTAATGGTAGTGCTTTACTTTCTGGCCATTAACCCAAAATGTTCGAGTTCCATCTATGGTTTTCAATTCCATCGAGCCATTGAGTGAAACACTCACCAATTCGAAGGGTCCGGACTACCTGGATTTCAACTTGCTCAGAAAAAGCTTCAGCCTGGAATTATACAGCAGAACAGAATCACTCTTCTAAAAGTTCTGCTTGAGAATCTTGACATCATGATAGTACTTCATTTTTTCCTTGTATAAATGCGCACTTTCATAGGCATGGAATTGGAATTCATCCATTTCATTCATCTGAAACAACCTCAGCTTAGTTGCTTCTTCCCAGTCAATGTTCAACTTCTTCAGAGCCCACAAGGCTTTATGCTCGAGTTCAACTGGCAAATGGCACACCCTGCTAAAAACCAGCTTATAAGGAGAAGTTTGAATGGGCATTTTAAATGCAGTTCTGTATGCCCAAAGAGCATCATTAAGTTTCCTAGCCCAGTCGGTTCTGTTTACATTAACCGTCTTGGCCAAGATACTCTTTATCTCACGATTGGAGACTTCCACCTGGGCACTCATTTGCGGATGATAAGAAGTAGCCACCCGATGATGACATGAAGTTTCGCAAACGCCTTGTCGCAGAAGTGCAAACCACTATCATTAATAATAGCTCTTAGGGTGCCAATTGGGTGAATATGTTTTTCTTGAGAAAGTTAATGACATTCTTCCCTTCATTATTGGGTAAAGCCACTGCTTCTACCCACTTCGAGACATCATCCACAACTACTAGAATGTATTTTATGCCAGCAGAACTCACAAAAGGCCCCATAAAGTCGATACCCCAAACATCAAAGAGTTCAACTTCTATCACATAATTCATAGGCATCTCATGCCTCTTAGAGATAGCCCCTTATCGTTGGCATTCATCACAGAATTTCACCATCAAGTTAGCATCATGATAAATTATTGGCCAGTAATACCCACATTCAAGTACTTTTGTTGCAGTCCGGTTTCCACTATGATGAGCCCTAACAAGAGAGTCATGGAAAGCCTTCAGAATATCCATCACTTCCGATTCTGGAAAACAACGCTGAATGATATTGTCAGTGCATGTCTGGAACACATATGGTTCATCCGTGTGGTACTGATGAGAGTCCCTCAAGAATTTCTTCTTTTGATATGCTTTGATTTCCTCTGGAATAACGCCCCTCATAAAAAAGTTGGCAATCTCTGCATACCATGGTGCCATCTCAGATGACACCGCTAGAACCCTCTCTTATATGGGAAAGCATCATCTATATCAAGCTTCCTCAAGTCGTGAAAGATGATTTGTTACTTGATTTTTGGACCCCTTGCGATCTTTCACCTCGAAGTCTAATTCTTACAACAACAGGACCCATCTAATCAATCTTGGATTTGCATCTTTATTCGCCATCAAATACCTCAAAGCTGCATGATCAGTGTATACCACTGCTGTTACACCTCGTAATTTTGTACATTGAGATTCGTTGGATGTTAGTCGTCTTAGTCTTGGACACCAGAGTTATCTTCAAGGTTATATGAGATTATACATGCCTATCTTATGGTTATAAGGGTTTAAGTTCATGTTTAGTAAGTTATAGAAGGATTGGGGAACAAACGAATCAAAAAAATTAAGTTTGTCGAAACTTTGGGAAAACTTAGCAGAATTTTGGATAGGATTTTTGGTCCAACTTGAGAGAGTTATATCTCCTAGAATATGAGGAGTTATGGAATGAATAACCTATGTAAATTCAAGTTTAGAGTCTTCTTTCCAATGCAACTAACTGATTGTAAATCTGAAAAATAAGGCCAAAGTTACTGCCCGTATAAAATTATACGATTGAAGATACGGATCGTATTTATTGTAAGGGCAGAGATATGGCCAGTATAATCCAATGTCGGTGGAATTTTTCTAATTTTATATGTGATGACCCCTCTTCATTTTAAGTCATTCTGGACATAACCCGAAGTCCTAGAAAGCTTTAGAGACCTCTCCACACATATTCAAATATTTATCCAAGCCTAAATCAAAGATCAAAGCGAAGATCAAAGTGCTTAGGGTTTCAAAATGAGTTTGAAGCTTGTCTCTTCTTCTTGTAAAAACTTTGGAGGGTATTTCAAGGTGAAGTTATCTTGGAATTGAATTGTTTTTGAGTTTTTGAGATTTACAAGCTCGGGAGGACAGGCATTGAGTAGTTAAGGAGACGAAGAGGTATGTTAAGGTTGTCCCTTTCTTTCTTATAGCATGATCTTATCGATACATACTTATACAAATAATGTCCATAATGACTTCACTCATAAAAATGCTAGAAGCTTGTGTTCTTGACCCTCTTATGATATATTGATTTTGTCTCATGGTTATTGATCTTGTTTATTGATGTTGGTCTTATCTTATGGTCATTGATTCCTTAAAGGTGAGATATACCGACGATGAAGATCCAAAACGATAATCGGAGGTATAACGACCTTACGTCACTCCAATGAGTTTAGAAATGTGTTCTCAAGGAATGTTTTGTAAAACATATATAGTATGTTGGTTATAGGATCCCTAATGAGGTATTTAATGCTAGAAGAAAGGCTTATGATGCATCCAAGAATTGACTAAGGTTTGGTTAATCGGGAAGAAGTCTTATTGGCCCGGAAATGTACTTATAAGTCTTATGTAGTCATGTAGGCATTAATGGATAAGTAATGATCATGAGATGTGCATAGAAATTACCCATAGAGGTATGCTTATGATGTTAATTATATTTACCACTGGTCTACCGTCAGTTGGGCAAATTATGTATCATAATTTACCACCATACTAAGGCTGGTTGGGCAGTTATACCACCGAGCTACGACTGGTCGGAAAGACACATATTTACCACCAGGCTACGACTGGTTGGGCAGATATTACCACCGAGCTATGAACGGTTGGGCAGTTACCACTTATCAGTCGGGCAGTTACGACATGCGTTCTACCATCGAGCGATAATCGGATGGGCAGTTACCACCGAGCTACGGTCGGTTAGGCAGCTACCACTAATCAGTTGGGCAGATAGCACCGTGATGACAGGTTGGTCAGAGCCACAATATTTTATATAGATGTAGTTAAGCATACGAGAGTATAGAGAGACATAAATGCTAGATTCTCATCAATAAGTCAGAAGTGCCAGGTTGATTCTTATCTTTTATCTTTACCAGATATGTTTATTATGTTATATTTCCACCTTACATACTCGGTACATTTTTTCGTACTGACGTCCTTTTTTTGTGGATGTTGCGTTCATGCCCACAGGTAGATAGGGAGACGGTTCAGACCCTTAGGCTGCCTTCTCAGCGATGTACAGAAGCACTCCACTTGTTCCGGAGTTGCAGTTAAGCTTGGTATGATTATTTTGTGTACATTTGGACATGGCGGGGTCCTGTCCCATCCTTCTTATGTTATGTACTCCAGTAAAGGCTCGTAAACAGATATGCACGATTAGATTTTCTGTGACCTTCTCAGTCCATACTTGTTGTATCATTATATTTGATAGCCTATCGTCTTGTACACTTGAGATCAGCTTCATGATATGTGTGTGTGTGTGTCGATATATATATATATGTGTGTGTGTGTGTCTATATATATATATTGGTCTTGTGTCCCTTCCAGCTTATGATACTATTATATCCCGTATTTTATACGTCGGGATAACCCGAGTCAACCCCGATAGGTTAAGGACAAGACCATCCCGAGATACGAGGTAGAGACTTTTGTCGTCTTATAAGCATAAGTTGTGTATGATTTTATGAGCATGAAAATATTAAAGAAGCATTTGGGGGCAATTCCATTTTTGGAAAGTTGAGAGTTCAAAAAAAAAAAAAAAAAAAAAAGAGAAATGAAGGACTAGGTGGCCGGCCATGTGGTTATGTGGGCCATGACTCACATGGTTGGCTACTATGTGTTATTAAAAGATGACAAAGTCATCTTATTTCATCACTTACCTCTAGAAATTTCAAGAAAAAAATGGGAGAGGAGAGATAAAGGGGGCCGTTCGGCCCATAGCTAGAGAAAGGAAGGCTAAAAATCTTCATCCCAAAAATAATTTTTCCTAGTTTTCCTACCAATTGAAAGGTTCTTTAACGTGAGGTAGTTGTTAGAACAAGCAAAGCTCTTATTCTTGCAAGAACAAGGCTAGCCGAGTGAAAGAAGTTCAGAGAAGAAGGTATGCTTTAATCTTCTCTTATATGTTATGCATGGTTTTGTGGATGTTGTAGTATGTAGAAATGAACAAAAATCATGAAAATATGGATGTTGGTGTTGACCGAATATGTGTGTGTGGCCGTGTGTGTAGTGATGTAGGAGGGATGAATTAATTGTGTTTAGCATGTTTTTGTATTGTTGTAATGTGTAGAAATGGATGGAAATCATGAAAATGGCATGTTGATGTGGTAGCCGTGTGAATGGTGTAGAAACCGTGCATGTGTAGTATGTGTGCCAAGAATGTATTAATTTTATTTAGTGTTGTGGTTATGGTTGTCGTGTGGATTCTATGTTGGCAATGAAAGTTTAATGAATCAATTTAAAGTTGTGATGGTTGTGGGCTGATTTGGAAGGCAATGTAATCCTTATGTAATTTTTGTATTTATGGTAATGACACCATTAACTTATAGATTGTTGGTGTAGTTTATGAGCTTTGGAGGAAGGAAGTATGTTGGTGTTGTTCTCGGGTTTGGGGAGGATTTCGGGTGGATTGGAGTGTTGGTTGGGTTGTTGAAAAAATTGTGTGAATTGTTTAAAGCGTTCTTGAATATTGTTTGTATGGTTTTGGATTAGTTATCGAACGTATAAACGTTAATGTTAGTTTGAATATAAGTAGTTGAATGGAAATAATGAATATTGTTGAATTATATTAAGGAGTGTATTTAATGTTAGAATGCGTTGGGATTGAATATTAATGTTGCTAGTTTGGTTGTTGATGTTGTAGCTTGGTTGTTGGGTTGGTTGTTGTTGAAATTGGCGGTTGAAATCTCGGGGTTGGTGTATTTATAGGGAAATCTTTGCCGAAATTTCGGTAGGATTTGATGTTCGTTGGAATTGAATTCTTAAATGTCTTCAACTAATGTTCGATATCTATTGGCGTTATGTAGACCTTGGAGAGGCGAGACTCGAGTTGGATTAGCTTAGGAGCGACCGAGGTATGTAAAGCTCACCCTTTCTTTCTTTGGCATGTCTTAGATGGGAAATATCCTACGAGCCTCGGGGTAATTCTATTCTTGCGATCCGAGCGTGATTACGACCTTTTATTCGCTTCTTAGTATTACATCCATAATGTAGTCATGTTATAATTCTTGTGTCCTTTGTATGATTAAATTCCAAGTGTTACCTAAGGAAGTTGTTCTTAAAGGATCCGAAACTACGACTTGGCCATAACTTTCACAAAGGGCTCGGATCGCCTCGATATGCTCGTAGGAGGTTCCATAGCGTATGATGTCACTAAACTTCCATAGTTGGGCCCGGATTGGTTTGGTACTTGTCCGTGGGCCACCCACGAGACGTTCCGTTGTATAGTTCCAATCGGTTTGATTGAAAGAATATATTATGCTTGCTATTCCGACTCCCAAGTTTGATTACTTATTTATTTACTCGAGTCTAAAATGTGGATGGTTATGCATATAATTTTAATACGTAGCTATGATTTCTAGGGTTCGATTTGACATGTTCCGAGAGATGTCGAGGTTCTTGCCATAATTCTTGTCCGATCATCAAATGAAAATTCGTTTAACTATTTCACGAGTCTTTGATATGATTTATATGCATATGGTTTCTCACTACTACTGCTCGTGCAAAGCTCAATATGTCCTTCGAGTCCGGGCAGGGACACGCATTCGTGCACATTCCATCGCATTATTCATCGAGTCCCTCACTAGAGGGCCGGGACACGCTATATATATATATATATATATATATATATATATATATATATATATATATATATATATATATATATATATATATATGATGGTGTGATGGTGTGATGAGACGGGGATGGCGGGAGATGGCATATGATGATCCTATTCACCGAGTCCCTCACTAGAGGGCAGGGACCGTTATGTACATGCATATGTATATGATGATTACTTATGTTTATGACATGATCATGCATTGTCTATGTTCAAAGGTAAGCCTTTTGGCACCGCACTTATGTTCCATACTCTTTATTTTGGTACGGTTTTGTTTACTGTATTCCATACTTTACATGCTCGGTACATATTCCGTCGACCCCCCTTTCTTCGGGAATGTGTTTCATGCCGCGCAGGTGCAGATACTCGTTTGGGTGAGCCGCCAGCTTAGGATTCCTACTCAGCTATTGCGGAGAGCTCCCTTGTCCGGAGCCCAGATTTTGGTACAGACTCCTTTGCTACATATGTATATATTTATTCAGGGTACGGCGGGGCCTGTCCTGTCATATGGTTTTGTTATTACTGTTAGAGACCTGTAGACATAAACGTGGGTTGTGGGTAACTGTGCTAAAGTGGTGTTTATGTTACGTAAATCCTCAGGTTGTATATATGATATATGTATATATGTGTGCGCGGTGTCGTGCCTTTTTGTGCGTATAAGTTCCTATTATGTTCGTCATGATCTGAGTATAATTGATAGGTGGGTACGAGTGCCCAGCTCGGGCGCCTAGTCACGCCTGCGGGGGCCGGATCGTGACAAAAGTGGTATCGAGCGGTTCGTCCTCGGAATGTCTACGGGCCGTGTCTAGTAAATCACTTGTTTATCGGTGTGTCGTGCACCACATCTATAAACTGGGGGCTACAGGACATTGAGGATGTTATCTTTCCTTCTAATCTTAGATCGTGCGGTAGAGCTGTGTTATTAGGATGATTCTTCTGCGACGAACGAGCTGTATGTTTTCGGCGATGCCTCGAGAAAAGGCGACGGCTACTGCCGAGAAGGAAGCAAGTCCTCTCCTACAGAGAGACGGTCGGGCCCCGCAGGTTACCCCGGGCCCACGCTCGGCTCGAGCGGAGGTTGTGCCCCGGTCGGCCGGTTCGCCACCCCATCCCCGTAGGGCCACGGTAGCGGCGGCCGGCTGCGGGACGGAGGCGGCTCCACCTCCCTCCCCTGAGGTTTGAGTGCCCGAGCCTCCAGCTCCTCAGCCAGGGGCGGAGGATAAGGCTATGAGGGATGCCGTTTAGTTGCTTACGGACGGCGCGGGGGCGGGTTCGGAGGCACGGAGTAGGGATGGACCGTGCGCGGGCGTGACGGTGAGAGGGCTCGTTATTTCTTGACTGTAATCCGCGAGTTCTTCGGGTCAAAGCCCGAGGAGGACCTCTCGAGTTTATCGGATAGATGCGGCGTACGTTGCGGCTTGTTAGGGCCTCCAGGATCGAGCGAGTGCAGCAGAGTTGGCGTCATATCGGTTGCATGACATAGCGACTAATTGGTATGAGTCATGGGAGGCATGTCCGGAGGTGAGGGCGCTCTGCCACCGTGCGGGATGAGTTCACGGAGAGGCCTTTCTTGGCCATTTTCTACCCCCAGACGAGACGAACCGGGGTCCACAGATTTTTACGTACGGCGGGGCGGCGGGGTGTCGGGGAGTATAGCCCGGAGTTTGATTCTTTGGCCGGATACGCGCCTCGTATTGTGGCCGGACATGGGCGACGGGTACACCGGTTGTGATGGGCACGGATGATTATTTGATTTGACTATATGGCGATGGCTTCTCGGCCCGGCATGGACATTGCACGAGTTCGGGCGTACGCCCGGGGCATGGCTGAGCGACACGAGAGGCGCCGGCCCGTGTAGACTACGGCAAGGGCCTTCCAAGGGGGCTAGATCGGTTGGGTGATAGGGAGACTCGGCCGGCGGCCTCGGCGGCCGGATGGTAGGTATCCTCCTCGGCCAGCCCAGAGTACACCGCCACGATTCCCAGGCCGGAGATTTGATAGCGCAGGGTATTCGGGAGCCGGTCCGAGTTTTAGGGCTTCGGGCTCGCAGTTGAGTAGGGGTTTGAGCCTTGAGAGGCCATCATGCCTCGATGCCCCTCGGTGCGGCGGCGCCACCGGGGGGAATGCGCGTTACACCCTTTGGTGCTTATTTTTCTTGTGGCGTCGGGGCCATATTATGAGGAGTGCCGTATAGGAGTGGACCGGTGGTGCGGCTCGGCTACGAGTCGGGTGCTGGTTCGTCTTCTTCGGAGTTATGCGCCTACGGGCGGGATATCCGACCCGGCGAGGGCGTGGTAGAGGCCGCGGCGGGGTTTCTAGTTCTAGCGGTCCTCCGAACCGCGTATTTGCTTTGATGAGCAGGCAGGATCAGGCCGCTACCAGATGCGGCTACAGGTACATGAATCTTTACTAGAATTTATGTTCTTATATGTGTGTATCTGTTGCATAATTGTTGCTTATCAGCGGTAGACGGGAATCCGAGGGTTGATAATCGAGTATTTATAGATAACGGAGATTAAGGTGTGTTCATTATCATTACGGATCTGACAGTCTAGGATGGAAAGTAATAATACCCATAGGTGATAAGCGAATAGGTAGAATCGAGAGAGGGGTAAAATAGTAATTGTGTTACGAGGGCGTCCGTAAATCTGTCAAGATTTTATTTTACTCCAAATTACGTGACGAAGGTCTGTGGGTGAGGGCGAACGCAGTTATGCTAGCGTTAGAGCGTCGTATTTCATCGAAGTTCCGAAGTTAAGCGTCTTTAGAGTGAGGGAAATTTCAGGATGGGTGACCCCCTGGGAAGTTTCTGAAAGTTTTACAACTTCAGCCAAAAGGAGCAAATGGGAAGTTAGAGTAGTCTAAAGGGACTTAGAGTATACTGAGCAGGTGGAAAACTTAAGAGGTCTCGTAGGCCGGAGCGGACTAGATCGGGTAAAGAAAAGAAGGTGCATCACGGCGCTAGGGTTAGGATCAGTTTGAGTAGAGTTTGGGGGATCTTCTGTGAATGAGATACTAGTAATTATATATGTGTACAGGTAAGTGTGTGATGCCTCGTGCATGGCTATGATAGCGGGTATACGTATCTTGGCAACCAATGTGACGGTATACGGAAGGCCTTAATCGGACGGGATAACAAAGTTCAAGTGAACAGAAAAATGAGTGGCATGAATGTCATAAGGCAATTCGATATCGTTTTTGCCATAGGGTAGGCCTGGGAAGTACTGACATAATGCTATTGGGGGAAAAGAAAGCGAGAGTGGATAATTGGCGAGGGAATCGGAATCTTTCGAAATAAAAGTGCCATTTTGTGACCGGAGTGAAAAAATGCGATGTAAGGCGAATATGATCGTGCCTAGTAATATAAGTACACCCAAAGGGGGGAAGCGGATACGAGAAATGTAAGTGCCAAATAGAGACAATTAATACCACAACGTATTTGATACGGAAGCTCAGTCTACTGGTAAGGTTCCTTATCGAGACAAGTTAGTAAGATCCAAAAGCCAGGAAAAAGGGTAAGAAGTAGGATAGAAACTGAGATGGTGCCGAGGATTAATGGTGGAGATCTGGAACGACGTGATATTAGAAAGGGGAGGTTTACAAGAAAGAATACGACAAAAGAACGATAATGGGTAACCTACAGTGATGATGTGAGGGAAAATACAACTGTGTTGGACTAAAGGCCGAGATGTGAGCAATAAGGTTATCCGCTAATAATGCTGCGACTTATGGATAGTAAGGGGGAAATACGAAGCCTCCGATAGTAGGAAGTGAGGATAGTAGACGAGTGAGTAAAGGAAGGAAAAGGAGTACAGCGGGATAGGTCATAAGCGAATATTAGGACGGGAGGAATAGGTGGAACAGAGTGAACCAGAAAGAGAAAAGATCGGGACTGAGATTAAATGTACTCTATACAGGCTGTACCAGAATAGCTGATGAGAAAGGTCTAGAGTTAGTGATACCAATTCGGTGATAACAGTTTGGGTGCATTAAGGAAAGGTGTAAAAAAATGATTTGAACTAGGTTACCGAGAAAGGATTTGTACTAAGGTCAAGTAGGATATGGCTATGATTTGACCAAAGTGTCTATTTCGATACCGGGCGTGAGATGAGAGAGGCGACCCAGTAAAAACGTAAGGATTAGTGAAGCCATGCTAAGGTATTGTTGGGCTAAATTGGGCACCTCCGCTTATTTTTGTAAAGATTGCGACATAAGGTATGACCGGAAAGTTAAGAGCAAGATGTGAGCTAAGGGACAACAAAAGGGGCCGAATTAATGATAAAGGGATAACCCGAGGTAATGTGTTTAGAATATTACAAGTCGAGTATAAGATGGGTTAAGCAAGATGACCGGAATTAGTTGGCTACTGAAAGGAGACGAGTTTATGTATCCCACTAAAGGCATAATAAGATTCGGCAGGGAGGAAAAATCCAATTCAAGATGTGCCTTGGACCTTGTTATACTGTTATGAGGCAAGAATGTTACATATTAAAGACATGGCTTGTGTTAAGATATTGTGACGAAGTAGTAGCAGAAAGGAGATGACTTGAGGAGCTGAGGGGAAAATGAAAAAGAAATGTAATCAATGGATGGAATTGCATGGTATGGTGATAAGGGAAACCCCCGAGATCCTTATAAGACCTTACGGGACTAGTTGAACATTCGAGGACGAATGTTCTAAAGGGGGGAAGGATGTTATATCCCGTATTTTATACGTCGGGATAACCCGAGTCAACCCCGATAGGTTAAGGACAAGACCATCCCGAGATATGAGGTAGAGACTTTTGTCATCTTATAAGCATAAGTTGTGTATGATTTTATGGGCATGGAAATATTAAAGAAGCATTTGGGGGCAATTCCATTTTTGGAAAGTATTCTATTTTTGGAAAGTTGAGAGTTCAACAAAAAAAAAAAAAAAAAAAAAAAAAAAAAAAGAGAGAAATGAAGGACTAGGTGGCCGGCCATGTGGTTATGTGGGCCATGACCACATGGTTGGCTACTATGTGTTATTAAAAGATGACAAAGTCATCTTATTTCATCACTTACCTCTAGAAATTTCAAGAAAAAAATGGGAGAGGAGAGATAAGGGGCCATTTGGCCATAGCTAGAGAAAGAGGAAGGCTAAAAATCTTCATCCCAAAAATAATTTTTCCTAGTTTTCCTACCAATTGAAAGGTGCTCTTTAACGTGAGGTAGTTGTTAGAACAAGCAAAGCTCTTATTCTTGCAAGAACAAGGCTAGCCAAGTGAAAGAAGTTGGGAGAAGAAGGTATCCTTTAATCTTCTCTTTTATATGTTATGCATG
The DNA here is from genome assembly GCF_029784015.1 of Lycium ferocissimum. Classification (NCBI taxonomy): domain Eukaryota; kingdom Viridiplantae; phylum Streptophyta; class Magnoliopsida; order Solanales; family Solanaceae; genus Lycium; species Lycium ferocissimum. Next base: position 60,040,486 of record NC_081353.1, read on the forward strand.
GTTTGTGGATGTTGTAGTATGTAGAAATGAACAAAAATCATGAAAATATGGATGTTGGTGTTGGACCGAATATGTGTGTGTGTGGCCGTGTGTGTGTAGTGATGTAGGAGGGATGAATTAATTATGTTTAGCATGTTTTTGTATTGTTGTAATGTGTAGAAATGGATGGAAATCATGAAAATGGCATGTTGATGTGGTAGCCGTGTGAATGGTGTAGAAACCGTGCATGTGTAGTATGTGTGCCAAGAATTTATTAATTTTATTTAGTGTTGTGGTTATGGTTGTGTGGATTCTATGTTGGCAATGAAAGTTTAATGAATCAATTTAAAGTTGTGATGGTTGTGGGCTGATTTGGAAGGCAATGTAATCCTTATGTAATTTTTGTATTTATGGTAATGACACCATTAACTTATAGATTGTTGGTGTAGTTTATGAGCTTTGGAGGAAGGAAGTATGTTGGTGTTGTTCTCGGGTTTGGGGAGGATTTCGGGTGGATTAGAGTATTGGTTGGGTTGTTGGAAAATTTGTGTGAATTGTTTAAAGCGTTCTTGAATATTGTTTGTATGGTTTTGGATTAGTGATCGAACGTATAAACGTTAATGTTAGTTTGAATATAAGTAGTTGAATGGAAATAATGAATATTGTTGAATTATATTAAGGAGTGTATTTAATGTTAGAATGCGTTGGGATTGAATATTAATGTTGCTAGTTTGGTTGTTGATGTTGTAGCTTGGTTGTTGGGTTGGTTGTTGTTGAAATTGGCCGAGTTGAAATCTCGGGGTTGGTGTATTTATAGGGGAAATGCTGCCGAAATTTCGGTAGGATTTGATGTTCGTTTGGAATTGAATTCTTAAATGTCTTCAACTAATGTTCGATATCTATTGGCGTTATGTAGACCTTGGAGAGCCGAGACTCGAGTTGGATTAGCTTAGGGAGCGACCGAGGTATGTAAAGCTCACCCTTTCTTTCTTTGGCATGTCTTAGATGTAAGGGAAATATCCTACGAGCCTCGGGGTAATTCTATTCTTGCGATCCGAGCGTGATTACGACCTTTTATTCGCTTCTTAGTATTACATCCATAATGTAGTCATGTTATAATTCTTGTGTCCTTTGTATGATTAAATTCCAAGTGTTACCTAAGGAAGTTGTTCTTAAAAAGGATCCCGAAACTACGAACGGCCATAACTTTCACAAAAGGGCTCGGATCGCCTCGATATGCTCGTAGGAGGTTCCATAGCGTATGATGTCACTAAACTTCCATAGTTGGGCCCGGATTGGTTTGGTACTTGTCTGTGGGCCCACGAGACGTTCCGTTGTATAGTTCCACCGGTTTGATTGAAAGAATATATTATGCTTGCTATTCCGACTCCCAAGTTTGATTACTTATTTATTTACTGAGCCTAAAATGTGGATGGTTATGCATATAATTTTAATACGTAGCTATGATTTCTAGAGTTCGATTTGACATGTTCCGAGAGATGTCCGAAAGGTACTTCCCATAATTCTTGTCCGATCTTCAAATGAAAATTCGTTTAACTTATTTCATCGAGTCTTTGATATGATTTATATGCATATGGTTTCTCACTACTCTGCTCGTGCAAAGCTCAATATGTCCTTCACTGAGTCCCGGGCAAGGACACGCATTCGTGCACATTCCACTGCATTTTCACCGAGTCCCTCACTAGAGGGCCGGGACACGCTATATATATATATATATATATATATATATATATATATATATATATATATATATATATATATGATGGTGTGATGGGTGATGAGACGGGGATGGCGGCCGGGATGGTATGTGATGATCCTATTCACCGAGTCCCTCACTAGAGGGCCGGGACACGCTATGTACATGCATATGTATATGATGATTACTTATGTTTATGACATGATCATGCATTGTTTATGTTCAAAGGTAAGCCTTTTGGCACCGCACTTATGTTCCATACTCTTTATTTTGGTACGGTTTTGTTTATTGTATTCCATACTTTACATGCTCAGTACATATTCCGTACTGACCCCCTTTTCTTCGGGGGCTGTGTTTCATGCCGCGCAGGTGCAGATACTCGTTTGGGTGAGCCGCCAGCTTAGGATTCCTACTCAGCTATTGCGGAGAGCTCCCTTGTCCGAGCCCGCATTTTGGTACAGACTCCTTTGCTACATATGTATATATTTATTCAGGGTACGGCGGGGCCTGTCCTGTCATATGGTTTTGTTATTACTGTTAGAGGCCTGTAGACATAAACGTGGGTTGTGGGTAGCACTGTACAGTGGTGTTTATGTTCTGTAAATCCTCAGGTTGTATATATGATATATGTATATATGTGTGCGCGGTGTCGTGCCTTTTTGTGCGTATAAGTTCCTATTATGTTCGTCATGATCTGAGTATAATTGATAGGTGGGTACGAGTGCCCAGCTCGGGCACTAGTCACGGCCTACGGGGCTAGGTCGTGACAGATACCTATCAGTTAGCATTATGGGCTACTCAGGTATGATTATGTGATACATGTATGTCTTGAGGTGCTCGGTAGGTTCGCTCCGAGTGCCCGTCATGGCCCTCCGGTTGGGTCGTGGCAACTGTCTTGGACCCTAACAAATAGGCCCTGAATTTCTCGAATGCAAAGACTATAGCAAGTAGCTCTTTCTCAGTAACAGTGTAATTCATCTGTGCCCATTGAGTGTTCTGCTGGCATAGTAAATCGGGTGCAGGATCTTATTATGCCTTTGGCCAAGAACAATACCAATAGCAAAACCACTCCCATCACACATTATTTCAAATGGTAGTGACCAAGTTTGCTCAACAATAATAGGAGCAGAAGTAAGGCGCTTCTTCAACTCTTTAAACGCCTTCAGGCATTTCTCATCAAACTGGAACTTAGCCTTTCTTTTCAAGAAGCTTGCATATGGGATTCACAATTTTGGAGAAATTTTTAATAAAATGCTGATAGAAACCAGCATGTCCCAAGAAACTTCGAACCTCTCTTACAGAGATAGGTGGAGGAAGTTTTCCAATAACATCAATTTTTTCTTGATCAACCTCAATCCCTTTCTCAGAGATTTTCCGACCGAGGACAATCCCTTCTTTTTTCATAAAATGGCACTTCTCCTAATTAAGTAGGAGATTCCTCTCTTCGCATCTCTTTAGCACTCGACCCAGATGGTCAAGACACTCATCAAAAGAGTCTCCCACGCCAGAAAAATCATCTATGAAGACCTCCAAGAAGTCCTCAACCGTATCAGAGAAAATAGACATTATACAATGTTGAAAAGTAGCCGGTGCATTACAAAGACCAAATGGCATCCTACTGATAGCAAACGTCCCATAAGGGCACGTGAACATAGTCTTCTCTTGGTCTTCAAGAGCAATGTTAATTCGGTTGTAGCCGGAGTACCCATCTAGGAAGTAATAATATGACCTTCCCGCAAGCCGATCAAGCATCTTACCAGTAAACGGCATGGAGAAATGGTCCTTGCAAGTAGTAGAATTTAGCCTCTGATAGTCCATACAGACACGCCACCCAGTAACCATCCTTGTAGGAATCAATTCGTTCTTAGCATTCGGCACCACAGTGATGCCTCCCTTCTTCGAAACATGTTGGACCGGGCTCACCCATTTACTATCTGCATTAGGATAAACAACTCCAGCATCTAACCAGTTTATAATCTCTTTCCTGACTACCTCTTGCATGGGTGGATTCAATCTTCTCTTATGTTCCACTCGGTGAACTATTATCTTCAAGCTGAATCTTGTGCTCACAATACCAAAAGGCATACCCCGAATGTCTACAATGGTCCACCCAATTGTACGTCTATACTCTCTCGGAATCTCCAATAACTTCTTCATCTGCTCATCATTCAGCAGTGCAGACACAATCACTGGCAAAGTATTATCAGTGCCCAGAAATTCATACCTCATATATGAAGGAAGCTGCTTAAGCTTAAGCATCAGCGGCTCCTCAATAGATGGTTTTGCTGGAGGTGTCTTTCTATTTTCAAGATCAAGTTCAAGCTTCTTTGGTTGGTAAGAATAGGAACCCAACCCCACAAGAGAATCACCGTCTCCATATAACCTTCCATATCATCAGCATCAAAGTTCAAAAGAATGGCTGCTAGAGCCTCACTCAAACACTCTTCCTCCATTTTGAATTGAACCTCTTCATCCACCATATCAATGGAATCAATAACTGAAATGCTTTCGTAAGCACTCGGTAACTTCATCCTCTTACTTGCTTGGAAAGTGACTTCCTCATCGTTGACTCAAAATTTGATTTCGTTCTTCTCAGAATCCATAAGAGCCCTTCCCGTAGCATGGAAAAGTCTCCCCAAGATAATAGAAATCTCCCTATCAACAGAACAATCGAGGATCACAAAATCAGCAGGCAACAAGAATTCACCAACCCTAACAGCACATCATCCACAACTCCAACTGGCCTTTTAATAGATCTATCGGCCATCTGCAATCACATGGTGGTAGTTCTAGGCATTCCCAAACCCAATTGATTATAGATAACGTGGGGCATGAGATTTATGCTAGCCCCATTATCACATAAAGCGCGAGCAAAATCATGCTGACCAACAAAACATGAAATATTGAAGGCCCCTGGATCCTCTTTTTTCTGAACATTGGTCGTGGATATAATAGAACTAACACAGTGAGTCACACTCACAGTGTCATGCTTCACAGACCTCTTCTTTGTCATAAAATCTTTTAAATAATTTGCAAATCTGGGCATTTCTTTGACAGCATCCAGAAAAGGGATGTTCATGGAAAGTTGCTTCAATTGATCATAGAACTTCTGACATTTAGCATCTTTGGTCTTTTTTGCCAACCTTTGTAGAAAGAGAGGTGTGGCTTTGAATAATTGAGCCAAAGGAAAAAGAGCCCTTTTTACCGCTGACTTACTAGTGTCATTGCTACCCTTCTGCTTTTCAAAACTTTCGAGAACATCATCAACCTACTTAACAAGAGGAACTTCTGTCTGGACCTCATCAACAATTGTTGGCACATCAGATTGTGCCTCTTCTTCTTCAGCAACTGGATTGAGATTAATCACATTCTTTTCAGCACTTTAGAGTATTTTACCACTCTAAGTGCTGATAGCATATACACGGTCTACACCACCTCCTCCATTCTTTGAATTTAGAATAGTGTCACTAGGAAGTCCTCCCTTCTGTGGAGGGTATTGTTCTTTTGAAATATCTTGCATCTGTGACTCGAGCTTCTGAATGGAAGTCGTGTGAGATCCCACTGTTTCTGTCAGCCCCTTCAATATTTATCTGCTTTATCTTGGTTGGCTAACACTTTCTCAAGCATGCTCTCCAACCTAGAATTTCCTTGGTCATTTGTTTGCCCCTATGGTGGAATATAGGGACTTGAACTCTTATTTCTAAAGTTGTTATTGTTGTTGTTGTTGTAGTTCCCTTGGTTCAGACCACCATATTTATTTTTGTAGTTACCTTATCCCTATTAAGGTCTCCATTTTTTCTGATTCTGATAGCCTCCCTGGTAGTTCTACCTTTGGTAACCTCCTTGAGAGTTATTAATATAGTTAGCATCTTCAAACTGCATTGGAGGCCCTTCTTGAAATGGACCCTCTTGGACTTGGTACATCCCCTTCGGCATACCTAGAATGTCTTTAACAACATTAACCTTCTTCGCTTTCTGATCATTAAATCTCTTTGCCAGCTAAGAAATACTGGTAGCTATCTGAGCTAAGGTTTGTTGAGTCTCTTGATTTTCCTTCACAAAATTCTGGATTGCTGGAGCTCCATAGGCCACACCAGTACCACTAGAGTGCCACGCTTGATTGTGAGTAGTAAGCTTATCAAGCAATTGAGTGATACGAGCATAAGTCTTATCTATAAAACACCCATTAGCTGCACTATTAGCCACAGCTTGTGTCATTAGATCTAGCCCTCAAACCATGGTTTGGAGACTTCTGCAAATATTCTTTAAACCTCTCCCATTCTTCAAATAGTTGTTCCCCTGGTAGTTGCTTGAAGTCATAAATCTTGTCACGAATTTTCGCTCTCTTGCTCGGAAGGAACCATTTTTTGAGAAACACAGTAACCAACTCTTGCCATGCATGGATAGTGTTATGGGGCAGCTTTTCAAACCAAACTCTAGCTTCACAGGCTAAAGAGTATTTGAAAACTCTTAGCTAAAAAGCATCATCAGACATAGCATTCTGCATATGTTGGGCACACACTCCCATAAAATTCTTTAAATGTTGGTGAGGGTCATCATTAGTGGAATTCCAAAATTAGCCCTTAAGCTCGAGCAAGTGGTAAATTGTGGAGTCAATCTTGCAGTTTGCCACAGTAACTCTAGGTGGAATAATAGCAGAAGCATATTCCACCTCATCTAATATACCAGCAAATGGGTTCTCAACCTCGACTGGTGGTTGATCTTTATTAACCTCCTGCACCCTATTGTTACCAGTAGCTCCACGTCTGTTATTGTTATTGTTGTTATGCACGACAAACAAGGTGCGATGGAATAGAGCAAGACTTTAAGAAAAGCACAAACTATTTAGTAATTTCAAAACTGTATTCCTCGGCAACGGCGCTAAAATTTGCTATGCTCAAATTACACCTATTAAATGATGTAAAGCGAACCATGTCAAATATAGTAACCCAACTAGATTTCATTCGAATACCAGAGGAAATATAGTGTGAAAAGGTTACTAAGTTCGTAGAGTATTTTCTTAAGGTCTAATTTCTTATTCCGTTGAGTTTGTAGAAGATTGGCTGTTTATGACTAATTGCTAACTAATTACTTTAGATTATAATATATGGTAGAAGAAATCAAGGTTTTGTCCCCTTTTAGATAGAGTGTATGCTATGGTGATTGATCATGATATACTTTTAATGGATCATTATCAGAATGCACTTAACCTCTAATTGAATCCCCAATGTTTTCCAACAGTTAAAGATTATTTCTCTTTATGATTTTCCCAAATATAAAAGAGTGTAATTGAAGTACGGTTAATTTGTACCAAGTAAATTCCTCTTATTCCTAAGCGAATTTATTAAATAAGGGTTAACGCCTTGAGTTCTTGTTAATTATTCCTACCAAACCCTACTCACTTTCCCAAGTTAAGCAAAGTTTATGGCTTTAATCAATGTTTGCAACCATCAATTATGAATTAAGAATAAAGAATAAATAAACCCTAACGATCCATTATGCATATATCAATCCCAATCTCCAATCACAAAATACCCATCCTAGGGTTCACAACCTTAGTAATTAGTTTAGCTACTCATGGAGAATGAAGACAAATAAGAGACAATTGAAATCATAATGCTTACGATTGATTAGAATTAGAATAAAGTAATTGTAATTGTCTTGTTCTCCAAAAAAAAAAAGCTTCAAAAACTATGAGTATTCAATGGTAGGGAATAATAGTTTAAAACTGACAACTGATAATAAATAAAACCATACAAGGAACTATTTATAAAGTCTCAAAAACATAAATTGCAAAACTACACCTAAGTCCCTGACAGCATATGTTACGGTCTGTATAAAAAATACGGACCGTATAAAGTTATACGGTTGAAGTTCTTTAAGTCTTCAGTGAATATTCACGATAATTTTATACGGCCCGTATTTTGAGACACAGTCCGTAACACTTGGGCATATTTCTTCATCTTTAAAACTTTACTTTCTGCCTCACTTGGCATATGCTAAAATACGCATTGAAATACGCCCCGTATAACAAGATACGTTCAGTAAAAGTTGTCCGTATTTTAGCATTTTTCTTCTTCAACATTCTGTTTCACATCTTTTTATTTGCGATTGGAGTTACGATTCGTATAAGATTATACGATGCGTAAAACTTCATCATCAGTGATGAATAATGCAATTTCAGTGCTTTTGTCCTTTATCCTCAATTATTTAAAACACAACAACACACATCAAAACGGCACATACTTGCTTAAAAACAAGTAAAACTTCTCGTAAAAAGATATAGAATGTGCCATAATTTCATGACACATCAGTACTCCATCTGAGGATGCCTGTAAGTTTATAGTTTTTGACAGTCTTGAGAGGTTGTACAAGATGGGTATTGCTAATTCACATGGGGTTGATTATGTATCTTATCACTTTTGAGGTGATGCTAAGGTGTGGTGGAGGTCTTTTGTCGAGTGTCGGCCATTTGGGTCACCTCTGTTGCTTGGGTTCAGTTTTGTCAAGCGTTCTTAGAGAAGTACGCCTCCCTCACTCTTGGGGATATGAGGAGGGATGAGTTCAACAACCTGGAGTAAAGGGGTTTGTCTATTACTGAGTACGAGGCCTGATTCCTTTCTCTGGTTCACTGTGTTATTTAGTTGATTCCTATCGAGGCTTAGAGGGTTAGGAGGTTTGTCAGGGGATTGGTACTCCCGTTACACTAGCCTTTGTCTTCAGCTTGTTGCCATAGGGTCTTCATTCCAGTCCTTGGTGGGCCTGTCAAGTTGGCAGTTTTAGTGGTTATGCTTCTAGAGGTAGGGTCCAGTTAGGCAGGACTCACCAGCATTACCTAGCCGCCCCATCCAGTTAGCGCTCCCTGCTTTAGCTAGTGGTCTTTCGAGACAGAGTAGTTACAGTCTTTGGGCAGATTTCTAAGGGTTCCTTTTCTCGACCTGCGTAACCGTGGTGGTTATACTGATACTTCGGCTTCTTTGTCATAACCCTAGGAGGTTAGATAGAATGAGTATGGCAACTTATGGCACTTTGCCAGAGAGTGTCCCAGGGCTAGATAGAGTGGGGCCCGGGAAGGTTTTAGATTTCAGGCTCCCAGGACTTCAGCACCTTCAGCCTGGAGGGGTGGATATTCGAGTAGGGGCGGTGCTCCTATAAGCCGCGGTGGTTCTCACCCTGCTAGAGTATGGGTGTGCAAAAATAGATTTAACGGATAAATCAAACCAATAAAAACGCTATTGGTTTATTGATATCGGGGTTTTGGGTTAAAGATTTGTAAATGGTTCTATAATTTTTTTTATTGGGTTATCGATTCAGTTTTCGATTTTAAGGATATAGTTAATGGTCAAATCGATAACCCAATAAGCTTATATTAAACTTACCCTTTTATCCCTAATTATATATTAGTGGCTTTACTTTTAATTTTTAAATACAAACCTATTTCTAAATTACTTAACGCAAACACGCTTATTTTCTCAAAGTCTCAATTCTCACATGAAACTAGGGCTTACCCCATGCATGCTTATTCTATCAAATTAAAATCTCAATTCTCACATGAAACTAAGACTTGCGATGCCTCTTTGTCTCTGCCTCTCTCATTCACTTCTCAAATGAACAAATGGTGTTGGCCTTGTTGATGAACTTAAATTGTCCTTCTTTTGTTTTTGAAAAATTGCTACAATGCATTTTATAGTTTTTGTCTTGTAATTTTTTTTAAATTTTATGCATAAAGACAGTGTATATATGAACATATGAAAACAAGAGGAAAAAAAAAACTAGCAGCACATTTTCTTATTGGTTAAATCAAAAATTGAACCGTTAAGGACCAAAAATCGATAAATCAAAAACTGATAACGAAATTGGTTTGGTTTTGGTTTAGCATATTTGCAAATTGATAAACCGAATCGATAATTCCCAAAACCGAACCGAACCGACCAATAAGCACCACTAGCTAGAGGTGGTTATCAGCCCAGTAGGGGCGGTTCTCAGGGTTCTAGGAGAGGAGCTCAGTCAGGACAGAGTGTCTGAGGTGATGCGTAGTCCGTTGGCGGACGGGTCCATTGTTATGCCTACCCTAGTAGACCAGAGGCGAAGGCTTCTGATGTCGTCATCATAGGTACTATTTCTATTTTTCATCAGGCAGCTTCAGTTTTATTTGGTCCAGGTTCTACCTTCTCATATGTGTCTATCTACTTTTCTACTAGATTGGATATGACTTGTGATATTCTTGATGTGCCCATACGTGTGTCTACTCTGGTTGGAGATTCTGTGATAGTAGATCGAGTCTATCGGGCTTGTGTGGTTACTTTTATGGGCTATGATACGTGGGTAGACTTGGTGATCCTTAGTATGGTAGACTTTGATATTATCTTGGGCATGAATTGGTTATCTCCGTACCATGCGATCTTGGACTGTCACGCCAAGACAGTCACGTTAGCTATGCTCGACATTCCGCGTTTGGTGTGGAAGGGTACTCCCAGCCCTGCTCCTAAGAAGATCATCTCGTACCTCCGAGCGAAGAAGTTAGTGGATAGAGGATGTTTAGCCTACTTGGCTCATATTTGTGATACGAGAGTGGATACTCCTTCCTTGGAGTATGTTTCTATAGTTAGCAAGTTCACGGAGGTCTTTCTCACAGACTTGCCTGGTATGCTACCAAACCGTGACATCGACTTCTGTATTGATTTAGAGTCAGGAACTCGGCCTATATCTATTCCACCTTACCTTATGGCTCCAGCTGAGTTAGTAATGTTAACGGAACAGTTGCAGGATCTGCTGAGCAAGGGGTTCATTCATCCTAGTGTGTCCCCATGGGGTGCTCCCGTGCTTTTTGTAAAGAAGAAAGATAGTTCTATGCGAATGTGTATTAATTATCGACAATTGAATAAGGTTACTATTTGGAACAAGTATCCGATACCCAGCTTAGATAACTTATTCAATCAGCTTCAGGGTGCGTCAGTCTTTTCTAAGATTGACTTGAGGTCAGGGTATCATCAATTGAAGATTCGAGCAGAAGATATTTTGAAGACAACCTTCAAGACCTGTTATGGTCATTATGAGTTTCTAGTTATGTCATTTAATCTTACCAATGCCCCTACAGTTTTCATGGATTTGATGAATGAGATCTTCAAGCCATATTTGGATTCATTCGTGATTGTGTTCATCAATGGCATCTTGTTTTATTCTCGAAGTAAGTAAGAGCATGAGAAGCACTTGAGGATTGTGCTTGGTCTGTTGAAGGAAAAGAAGTTGTATGCCAAGTTTTCTAAGTTCGAGTGTTGACTCAGTTCTATGGCCTTTCTCGGCCACGTTGTGTTTAAGTACGGGATTATGGTCGATCCCAAGAAGATCGAGGCTGTTAAGGATTGGGCGAGGCCTACCTCAGTTATTGAGATTCATAGTTTCGTGGGCCTTGCGAGCTTTTATTTCCTATTTGTGAAAGAATTTTCTTCGATTGCTTTGCATTTGACTCGGTTGACTCAGAAGAATATTCCTTTCCAGTGGTCCGACGAGTGTGAAGAGAGCTTCCAAAAGCTCAAGGCTTTGTTGACTTCAGCCCAGATTTTGGCATTACCCGTGGAGGATAAGGACTTCATTGTATATTGTGATACATCTCATATCGGTTTGGGTTGTGTGTTGATGCAAGAGGGTAAGGTAATAACGTATGATTTGAGGCAACTGAAGGTTCAAGAGAAGAACTACCCTACTCATGATTTTGAATTAACGGCGGTAGTCTTCGCGTTGAATATTTGGAGGCATTATTTGTATGGGATTCATTGTGAGGTGTTTACAGATCATCAAAGTCTTCAGCATGTGTTCAACCAGAGAGATCACAATTCAAGGCAGCATAGATAGAAGGAGTTGCTTAACGATTATGATATCACCATTTTTTACCATCCCGGGCAAGGCAAATGTAGTAGCTAATGCATTGAGCCGAAAGGCGGTGAATATGGGTAGTTTAGCTCGTTTGATTGTTGAGGAGTTTCTTTTAGCCATGGAGGTTTAGACTCTGGCTAATAGCTTTGTGAGATTGGATATTTTGGAACCTGGTAAGGTTCTGGCTTGTGTCGAGACAAGGTCGTTTCTTTTGGAGCAGATTAAGGCCCAGCAGTTCGATAATGTGAAGTTGTGTAAGATCCGGGATAAGGTGTTGAGTGGTGAGGCCAAGAATCCCATGCTTGATAGCGAGGGTGTATTGAGGATTAAGGGGCGCATTTGTGTGTTTCTCGTATGGGTGGATTGATTCGTTTGATATTGGAAGAGGCTTATAGTTCCTGATATTATATTCATCCGGGTGCATCAAAGATGTATCGTGATTTGAGGCAGCACTACTAGTGGAGTAGGATGAAGAGGGATATTGCGGATTTCGTTTCTCAATGTTTGAATTGCTAGCAAGTTAAGTATGAGCACCAGAGACCAGGTGGTGTGCTTCAGAGGATTCCTATTCTTGAGTGGAAGTGGCAGAGGATTACTATAGATTTCCCGATTGGTCTTATGAAGATCTTGGTCAACTTTGATTCAATTTGGGTTATTGTGGATAGGTTAACTAAGTCTGTGCACTTCATTCCGGTTCAAATGACTTACAATGCAAAGAAGTTGGCGCGGATTTACAGTAGAGAGATCTTCTGGTTGCATGGGGTGCCCATTTCCATAATCTCAGATAGAGGCGGTCAATTTATTTCCCACTTCTGGAGGACTTTGCAGAAAGAGTTGGGTACTCAGTTGGATCTTAGCACCGCATTTCATCCACAGACCAATGGTCAGTTTGAGAGGACTATTAAGGGCTTGTGTTATCGACTTTAGTGGTCATTAGGACTAGTTCTTGGCAGAGTTTGCGTACAACAACAATTATCACTCGAGTATCGATATGGCACCATTCGAGGCTTTGTATAGTAGGAGTTATCATTCTCCGATTGGGTGGTTTGGTGCTTTTGAGGTGAGACCTTGGGGTGTAGATTTGTTGAGAGAGTCCTTAGACAAGGTGAAGCTGATTCAGGAAAAGCTTCTGGCAGCTCAGAGTAGGAAAAAGGAGTATGCATACTGAAAGGTTTATGATCTAGAGTTTATGGTTGGTGAGCAAGTTCTGTTGAAGGTTTCACCCATGAAGGGTGTGATGCAATTTGGAAAGAAGGTCAAGTTGAGCCTGTGGTTTATTGGTCCCTCTGATATTCTCCGTCGTGTTGGTGAGGTGGCTTATAAATTGGCTTTGCCACCGTGTCTCTCAAGTGTTCACCCAGTATTCTATGTTTTCATGTTAAAGAAATACCATTCAGACCGTTCTTACATCATTTAGTGGGATTCGGTATTGTTCTATCAGAATTTGTCCTTCGAGGAGAAGCCGATAGCGATTTTGGATCGGCATGTAAGGAAGTTGAGGCCTAAGAAGATTGCTTCAGTCAATGTGAAGTGGAAGCACCGTCTTGTTGAGAAGGCTACTTGGGAGACCGAGGTAGCTATACAAGAGAGATATCCCCAGCTTTTCACCGACTCAAGTACCTTTCCCTTCATTTCCATTCTTCTCCGTTCGAGGATGAACGATTGTTTAATTAGTATCTAATGTAATGACCCATTTGGTTGTTACGTACGTTTTGACCCTTTTACCTCTATTGAACCTTCCCCTAGCCTCGATAACGTGATTTTGACCCGTGGGAATAGGCGACACCATTCCTGAGGTCATCGGGCGACAATTGATAGGATTTGAGGAAGTTAGAACCTTAAACTGAAAAATGTTTGACCAATTATTGACTTTTAGGAAAAGGATGCTTTTTAAAGTTTCATCAATTCCGTGAGGTGCGGAGGGTCGATTATGACTTGGTGGGATGTTTGGTTTGGTTCCCGAGGCATTCAAGAGCGTTTTGTTACCTTGGCTGGAAACTTAGTTTTGGCTGTTTGGGGGTTAACCGGTCTAGGTGACCTCCATTTGGAATTCTGAGGCCAAGATTGAGTTTATGGCATGTTTGTACTTGTGTCTGCATGTTCAGTTTATGCCTGGAAGGTCTCGGGTGGATGTCGGGATTTTGGATAAAACTTGGTGAAAATCAAGAAATCTGGTTTTTGGTGTCTCGCCTCTGTGGGTCCGCACACGGGACCTGGCCTGCAAATGCAAGAAATGACGTATTTAATGAAACCCGCCTCAGCGGATGGTCATCTGCCGAGGCGGTAGCGGAAGAGAGGATCCTGGTCCGCGAAGGCAGGGATCGCTGAATAGATTCCCCTTATATTTTCCAATTCAAACATTATTGATTCAGTCAGCAAATTGAAAACCTAGGAGATTCTAGAGGCGATTTGAAGAGCATTTGGAATTGTATCATCATTGAGTAAGTTCCTTTAACCTTATTTTATGTTTAATTACTTCCTAAGTTAGCATTCATGATGAAATTAAGGGGTTAGCATGAAAAGTAAGTTATGACTGTAAGTTTGCCATCTTGATATCTTATGCTATAGAATTGGGGTTTTGTTGCTAAATCTTGTTAAACCTAGTCATGAATTCTTGGTTTGAGTGAATACTAAGTTGAATCATTCTAAATTTCATGGTTTATGATTTGGAAAGTTAGGGTTTCTTCCTAATTTGGGTTTTTTTTTATTAAGAGTTGAAATTGATGATTCCCTGTGTCTATTTAGCAATTGAGGGATCGTAAAGGACTTCTTAAGTTTGGATTAACCAATTTTTACCTAAAATTCCTATTTTGCCCTTTTGGGCTCGATTTTCCTCTTTTAAAGGGTTGTTTTCATTAGTACTATAGCTTTATGGATATCGTTAGTCTCTCTTTCTTTTATAGAATGGATTGTGGAATAGACTTCGATCTTTTGGAAGCTCTTCGGAAGGGCAAGGCTCAAGTTGGATAGTTCGTGGCACCCGCTCTATATTGAGGCAGGTTACGATTTACCTTCGATTAGACTCTAATTAGTGAAGCATATGTAGGAGTTAGATATTGATGGGGAAAACGTGCTAGGCCTTAGGGTATGAAGTTGGGATGGAATTCTATTAGGTTGGTTGTTATTGATTGTGGACTTGTCGCCTTGTTGTGTGATTTGGGCTTGTTGCCCTTTGTTAGGTTGTGACTTGTGTATGCATTCATCTCTCTTTCCTTATGTCACTTATCATCGAACGGGGAAAGAATCATGAGATTATGGTTGAACTATGATGTGTGCTTAAGATAAGACACGAATGACACTTTGATTTCGATTTGTTGTTGATTATAATATTTTGCATTGCATACACTCTCATTTCATATGATGCATTGATATGAACTGTGACTTGGTACTGATAATGATAAATGAGACAAAGGAACATCCAATGTCTTTGCCTGATTGTATATGAAAGAGATAAGAAATCGTGATCTGAGGTTGTTACCGGAGCGGAATGTGATATACTTGTTGTCCGAGGTTTCTTACCGGGATGAGGGAAAACATGGACTTCATGGGTCCCCCATGGGTCATGACTATCGAGAGGTGGAGGTTTCCATCCGTAGCATGTGTGTACAGGTTTGATGTCTGGCTAGTGGATTGCTTTACATATGCATTCACCTTTACATCCATTATTCATTGTTGAGTTGTGTTGATATTGATATCGGGATGATTTCATTATTGATTGGTTCGTTAACGTACTTATTTGCTTACATGTCTACTTGTTGGTTCTTTCTTCATATATGTGAACTAATTGTTGTCGGCCTATGATACTTAACAGTACATAGTGTTTTTACTGATACTACCTTGTTGTACTCTTTTCTGAGGGCAAAGTTTGCTACAGGTTCCACTTCAGCACCTCCTGAGTGATCTTCCCGAGACTTTAAGTTTGAGTTTCCAGGGTGAGCCATGTTCCTGATTAGCAGCCCTTAAAACTCTTTTTTATGATATCTGTCCATTGTTCCGAGACGGTATTTCAAACTTTGTTATTTGACATATCTAGACTTATGTATTATTAGTAGCTCTTGTACTGTACTTAGACCAAATTTTGGGGCATTCGTAGTATTATTCCACACTTGTAGTTATTTAGATATATTGAGACTGCTTTGATGTTTCTGTTTCTTATTGATATGCTTAGAATGAATGTTGAATAAGGGAAGGGTACGCCTACCAGAGGGGTTAGCATGGGTGACCACTCGACTCATGAGTTGGGTCATGACAGAGAGGTAAGTGAGCATCCTAATTACCTTTGAAATCTAGGACATATGCCCTCAACATGTCCTCAAGAGTTTGAATAATGTATTCTTCCGCCCCCCATCTGTCTGAGGATGAAAAGCTGTACTCAAATTCACCCTTGTGCCTAATCCCTTCAAAAGGATTTCCAAAAATTTGTTGTGAACTAGACACCTCGATCCGGAAAAATGGACACTGGAGGCCCATGCAATTTGACAATTTCCTGAGTATACTACTTCGCGTAGTCTTCTACTGAATTTGTGGTCCTCACTGGCAAGGGTGTGCTGACTTAGTATATCGCTCTGCAATCCCCAAATCGAATCAAGCTTTCTAAATGAGCAAGGTACCCTGTTATAAAGTCCATGTTTATCATCTCCACTCAGGACTATCTGCATTCGGTGCTAAACTACAGGGCTTCTGATATTCGACTTTCGCTTGCTGACAATTTGGACACTTAGTCTCATAATCTGCTACATTTTTATTTCATGGCATCCCACCAATAAATCTTCTCAAGATCATAATAGATCTTTTTGGAGCTTGGGTAGGTAGAATGTCTGAAATTGTGTGCCTCTACCGTAATCATCTCTTTGCTTCTATCTACATCTGGGACGCAAAATTTTCTTTGGTATCTTAGAGTACCATCATCTCCTTGTTCAAAAGCTGTCATTTTATGCTTGTGAATCCTCCCTTCAACTGTAATAGTTAGGGATCATTAAGTTGTTTATCTTTTACTTCGGTTACTAAGGAGGATTTGGCTTTGTTCTGTGCAACAACTCTACCATCTTCGGGATCCAAAAGTTGAGCTCCTAGGTTTGCTAAATGATGAACTTCTCTCACCATGATTCTCTTGTCTGCCTCAATATGAGCTAAGCTCCCCATACTTGATTTCTTTCTGAGACACTTCTTGAAATACTCATAGTATTATTGTGCGCTAAGTCTTTACCCAGCACCCTGAAGATTAGAGTCCCGTGCAATAACACTACCCTTGTGACACATAACTAAGCATGATCTTATAGCTTCCCTGTGATCGCTTAATCAATAATAACTGAGCTTGACATAGGTCCATCGTCGATCATTCTACTCACTTCGTATTTCTTGTGCATGCTAGGTACATTCCTTATCGAGACAATCTCACTATGCCCTCATTACTGAATTGAGGTTATTCATATCTCATGCTAATCCTTTGGGTTTTCAAATATTCAACTGGATTTACTGATGATGTGCACTTTTCTCCCTTAGACCAAAGGTTAAGGTCTTATACTTGCAAATCCTTCTCTCTTATTAGGATCCGACCAACTTTCCTTATTTCCTGCAATTCTTAACACTTTACATCACTAACGACTCATCTTTCGACTCACTTCAGGGCAATCTTCCTTACTAGGAAAATCTGAATTACTTACATGGACTGGGAACTAATGTATTCTTAACTGGTTTATTCTGTCTGAACGACTTAACTTTGCTCCCATTGACAGTCTTAAGAAAACTCCTTTTTGGAAACTCATAATGTATTCTTCTGTAGTTTGATCTCTTACTACCTAGTTGATTTTTTTCCACTGACACTGTACTTCAGGTTTAACTTTAACTCTTTAGGTTCTAACACGCATTCGATGTATCAAACTGTTACCCACTCATTAGTGTTAACTTGACTAAGTAAATCAAATCGTACCTCTACTAACTCTGCTGAAATTTCTAATTCATTGTATCTACCCAAAACTTACTATTCTTTAAGTAACCACCTACTAGTATCATGTGTTCTTGTTTCGCTCTGAATAACTAAAGTGAAGCATAAGGTTATCTCTGACTTCCCTCATCTACGACTGCATACTGTCTTTTCTAAACTACAGATTTCATCTGTCTTAAACAAAATTGGAATACCTAACCCCCGAACTTTCTATACACTTCAAAATCACATCAAACTATACACATCCGGGATAAACACTTACATAACCTAAGAGGGAACTATCACATCTTCTTATCTCACAATAATATCTGCTTCTTATAGTGACTTACTAACGTAGTTCTTTCTAGGTCAAATCTGAATAAATCTGAACAATTAAAATCATTCCCTGAAATTCAATATCATCTGCTCTTGGTTCTCATTTGGTACATCATATCTTCTTAGTTATGTGCATGAGTCGTATGAAAAACACATCTTTGGAAATATCAAAATTTTCTGACTCTTAGGTACTTTTCCCTTAGGCTCTTTTCTATCCAAAATTATAGTGATCCATTCCATATCCGATGCGGCTAAATTCTTAACCTATTACACAGTGGGGTCTGATATCTGAGCTATCATCATCCTACCTGTGGCTCCATTCCCAAAAATAAAAATAAATTATTCTGTGAGGTAAATCACATACATATATACTACCATGCACAAACTTGTCCTTCAAAGGATACTATCACCTGATAAATTACTTCATGCGCTATTTGGTGAGTGTTGGGTCTTAACCCGGACTTAAAACATGTGAAGATTTTGCTATACTCATTGGTACTTACACTTTCTCTTAGCACCCATAGGCATCACTATATACTCACAAGTCACAAGAATCCGGATACACTGAAAATTAGAGATCTGGTAACTAAAAAACTGAATACTGGCGTACTAAATAACCATAAACTGTTAACTAAGGTAAACTGATAATCATAAAACATGATAACTCCTTTTGCACTTCTTGGTAAGTGTTATGCTCTAGTCTGTACTAACTATGCATTGTATCCCACTTTCAACATCCTCTCAAGTCTCCTTTGTTACCAACATGTACATTATAATTATACCCCAATGGGCAATCATCCTTTCTAGGACCTTGGGTTTTCCTGCTCATCGCTTGGGCATTCGATACATCTGGAATTCAATTGGAAGAGAAAGCTACTTATTACTCTAAGCTTCATGGCACTATCTAGATTAGAAAGAATGGTAACTTTCCCTAAATGTCCTGTAGCCTCCCAATTATAAGTGTAGCACGCTTCTCACCCATAAGTAGGACTCTACTAGACACAGCTTCATAGACTTCCTAGGATACTTGAACCTAGTGCTCTGATACTAAGCTTTGTCATGCCCCGAACCATGGACTGGGCGTAACATGGCACTCGGTGCCTGACTGCATGTGTCCGAGCAAACTAACTGCTGACTGAATCAACATGTGATATCAAAACATACTAAATACAAAATAAAACTAACACATGCTGATCTACTAAAGTCTGAATGAAATAAATCATAAGTGCGGAAACACGGGTATAATTTTGAAACAAAAAATTGTAGCCAAATGTGGCTCATATAAAAGCCTACGACTCTGACTGACTGCGACTATAGTCTATGAAGCCTCTAAGGAGTATTGAAAATACTGACTGTTTACCGGGACAAGGCCCCCAACATACCTCACTGACTGAAATACTATAAAGACTGAAAATATGATAACATCCTGAAGGAATTGGGGCTCACCAAGCAGCTGATACGAGAATCCTAACGAGCAGATTCTCCTGTAAATCTGTACCTGCATCGTGAAATGCAGGCCCTGAGCAAATGGGACATTAGTACATTTGAATTGTACTGGTATGTAAAACCAAATGACAGAATAAATAGCTGTGGGGCACTTTCGAAAGGGCGTCCCAAATAAATAAACAAATAATGTACTGAAATTGAAACCTGAACATACTGATAGCTAAATTGAACAAGAGAAGTAAACTAATAGGTACTCCCCATTTTGAATACGAAATCACCTTTTTAACTAGGTTAATAATATGTGGGGCCTCCGCCCACTATAAGTGCACAAATCAGTGGCCTTGGCCAAGTAAGTGCGTTAGTCTGTGGCCTCAGCCAAGTATACGTATAAGTACGTCATTCTGTGGCCTCGGCCAAGTATACATATACATGAGACTATGCCCTCAGGAATACTGAACATTACTATACTGAGACATGTATTCATGAACTGATTATGAAGTTTAAAGCATCATGAACGAATTCCGAAACTTATTCTCAAAAGTTATAAGTTCTGAACTTTTCATGAACTAGGGCAAAATCTCTTTTTCTGATGTAATTCGTAGTAACCATGAAGAACGAGGCGTGGGGAAGATCAATAACATTCCCACACGTAGAGAGTTAGCCACATACCTCAATTCCAGCCTTTAAGCATACTACGAAGTTCATCACCCCTTTCGACTTTAATCTATAGCAATATATGTCAAAGGGAATCAATATTAGAAATAATACTCATGTTTTGGTCATCTAGACATTTTATCAAACACCTTGTGGGCATAAAGCTCTACAACCTTCATTAATGGTGTTTTTTCATCCCAAAACGCTTCCTCTTGCTTCTAGATGATTCTACTATGTAATATAGGTACTATTAACATCATTCTTCATCACCCAACAGGTAAACAACACCCATATCCAGCAATCAACAACTAACAACCCAAACCTATAATTGTTCATGCTTTTCTATCAAAATCATCAACTCATATCTCATGAACTTAGAGTCTATAATTATTTGTACAAAACTATAATCGATTAAAGGATGAAGGTATTACCTTTTAGACGTTCAATTCACTTGAATTCGGATTCTAGGGATCCCTTGTTCAAGATGAAGATTCGATCGATAATCTATGTTATAGATTAGGTTTCTAGTGTTAATCTTCATTAGATTGAGGTAATAATAAGAGGAATTGCTCAAGAACTTACTTAGATTTTTTGGGGAAGCTTTAGGGTTGTTTTCTCTTAAAAAGTTGGCCAAAAAATAAGTAGAATGAAAGATTTAAGAAAATTTCACATTCTGGGGTTTTTATAGGTGGAGCTATTCTGTTTTACTATTCTGCGCCGCATATCACCAAACGCTGGAGCATTTCGCCAAACGCTGGAGCATTTCGAAACACATTTCAAAACAGAATACCTGGAAACTTTTGGGTCAAAATGCAAAAAACAAATGCGTATGCATAATGTCATCTGCGAGGCATTTCGGTCCAGCGGACTGCTCTGCGTCTTTTCATTAAAACGGTCATAACTTTTGTACAAATGTCTGTTTGACCTCCACCACATATGGATGTAAAGGTATTTCAAAGTGCTACAAATTTCATGAGGAAGTTTTCCAAAATTCCCAATTAATAAGGGAGTTATATTCGCTTGAAGTAATCCTTTCTGTAAACAAACTTGAAAATATGCTCCGTAGAGTGGCTTCTGACTTTGTTTTGTCAAGACTCTTCTTATGACTTGATTAGGTTTCAAAACACTTCCTACACCTGCCATCTTGGTTCCTTTATATCACCATATTATGGGTCAAAACTTAGCGCGAAAGTACGAGATGTTACATATCCATACCCAGAAAATTCGAGGCAAGCTTCAAAAAGCTTTTGTTTAATTATATATTAAAGAAGCTTTTCGACACTTGCCTTGAATTTTCTGAGTATGGGTATGCGTCTTTAAATTTGATATCGGGTTATGGGTTGAATTTTAATTAATTAGGGGATAGTTTAAAATAGACCAATAGGATGTTAACACGCGTCCCTCCATTTCAATGAGGAATATAACTGTGCCAAAATATAACGGCATGGGTATAATTGGACCGAAAGTATAATGAGGAATTTAGTACAAGGGCATATTTGGCCATATTCTAGTAAAAATTATACATTTTCTTTTAATAAAATTGATTTTAAGGGAACCCTTATTCTATATTAGCCTCAGAAGCGGATGTAGAATACTGTTACTGGGTTCATTTAAATTCAGTACTTTCAATGGAAAGCAAAAATTTATGTGTAAAAATCCAGAAAAATTACAATAAATAGTAGATATGAACCCATTACTTTAAAGGTATAATGAGTTTAATGCTAAGAATTTCGAATGTTGAACTCATAAAACATAAATTCTTGATCTGTGGCTGATTAGCCTCAACCAAACAATTAAGAGAGATTCTCTAAGAATGTTTTACCTCACAGAAGTCATCATATATATCATTTGAAGTTGGAACCCGAACCCCACTGCTCTTAGGGTCGTTTGGTAGGGTGTATAAGAATAGTACTCCCTCCGTTTTGAAATGTTTGTCTTGTTTTGACTTGACACGAAGTTTAAGAAAGTAAAGAAAACTTTTGACTCTTGTAATTTTAAATTAAAGATAAGTAGAATGTACCAAAATACCCTTCAGTCATGCGGTCTTAAACATGTCGTGTGAAAATTTGGAATTAAAGGGTTTCCAAAAATGGAAAGAGACATTCTTTTTAAGACGAACTTTAAAAAAAAAAAAAAAAAAAAAAAAAGTAAGATAAACATTTTGAAATGGAGGAAGTACTAAATTGGGTGTATAAGTAATGCTGACATTGGTTATGTTGAAATTATTTCTTATCACTCTTTGGTTAGGTGTATTAAAGCATTGCATAATTTATTAAAAATGTTTCTTTACAAAACACCCTCTACTCTTTAGCTTTGTACACTATTTTTATTTCTTATCAGATATGAAAAGTATGATACAGACTATAGGGGTTGGGAATTCCTTCAAGTTAAATTTGGTCCAGTATCCTCTGGTGTTGGCTTTGATTTCTACCACATCAGTAGATGAGTCTAAAACCTAAATGACTTAAGAAAAAATGATTGGAACCAAACTATCATGACCCAATTTCACTAAGTCGCGTGGGCACCTACCATTTCCCACCTTGGTAGGTGAATCCTTTCCCAAATCATAGATTCGACCACAATAAAACAACTAGAATAGAAATAGTAGAAATCTGAATCATAAATAATCATAAGTGCGGAATACAATATAATCCCCAAGGAACTGGACTGACTCATACAAAAGCAACTACAAGAATAACTGAATATACAAGTCTGAAAAAAATCAAATAAACAACTGTCCAAATGGAAGAATATAAAGACAAGATAGATGAGCCTACAGGCAACGACTAGTCATATACTCACCGTAGAAGCTCCTAAATCCGACGCCAAAAATCAGTCTCGAGGGGTGGAAAGGGAACCTATCTCAAAGTCTACACCCAAAAAAGGAGTGTAGCAAGGTAGCATCAGTACAAGCAACACGTACTAAGTAGGCATCATAGGCCGACAATAGTTAGTGAACATATATAAGGAAAGAGACTTAAGAATAGACATGCTTGCAATCAGATATAAGGCATAAACACATATCTAAGAATAAGAGTTCAAGTGTCGAAATATCTAAGAAGCCCTCAGTGAGTTATATCCAGATCAAGCCTATAGTGAAGCATCTAAACCAGAGTCTTGCCAAGGTTTCCACAATTCCTCAGAATAACTAAAACACTAGTACCGCCAACAACATCATCCGAAACCTTAAGTTTTAACCTAGGAGAAAGTCTCTACTCCTTGAACCCATCAAATCTCAAGTATATAGATGATCTCAAATCAATAACCAACCAGGAAATCTATGTTCACGAACACCGTACAATACAATGAATAACCACAACCAGAAATCAGATGTAAGAGTGAATGAAATATGAATGCAATGAAATGCAATGCTATGCAGTGATACACACATGCTTCGGGAGGACGATGTCCACCTTTCGACAGTCATGATTTATGGGGGACTCGCAAAGTCCATGTACCAGTCATTCCATGTCACACAACCTAGAATGACTCTTCCATCGAACTCCTCGCCAGACACTCCATATCACACAATATAGAGATGGCTACGTGATATAGTAATGTCATATGAATTGCTACGCGATATAGTAATGTCATATGAATCATACTTACTCCCCTTCTCATTTACCACCGTCTCACCAATATCAAGATCACAACAATTTGTCATGGATGTGAGAATGTATGTTATGCAATGAGAATATCATATGTAACATAAACATTTCCAGTCGTTCCACACAAGGACAGTTATCATAATATAAGCATTGCATAAATTCTTTTCCTTCCAACTAGTCTCCCAAACACATAGAAACCACCAATTCTCATATGAAACACCAAGCATGATTTCTAGAGATTCTAACAGGCCACAAGCCTGAACACATAAGCCACAAACAACAATACCAGCCTAATAATTCCATCCCAACTTCGTATACGACAATCACAAACTCTACAGATGCTTTACTAACCGAAGACTAACCATAAGGTAAGTCGTAACCTACCTGGAATGCCGAACAGGAGCCACGAATAACCACACCTTTGCCTTTCCCTTTCGTAGCATCTCCAACTACTCAAAGTCTAATCATATTCGAGTTCTACATTAGAATTTAAGAATAACAATACCCATAGTAGTCTTAGAAAAATTTCGGATCGAAAAGTTAGTTCAGAAACCCATTCCCAATCTCGAGGGGCAAAATAGTCATTTCGTAGGAAAATTGGGTTCAATAAGGTCAAATTATTAATATAGGAAGTCAAACGAATCCAATGGTACCCATATTCACATACTTAAAATCCGAACCCAAAAAGTCTCCCAAAATAGGAATATGAGTCATGAAGGGCAACATAGGAAATTCGCTTTCAAAATCAGTTTACCCATTACTTATGAAGCCTATATGCCAAAATGAGTGAAATCGATCCGCTAATTCATGTTTAATTTAAGAAAAACTAAGTTCAAGCCTGGGGTTTCAAATCCCTAATTTTGGGTAACCCTAACTTTCCAATTCACCAATTAACATCTAATAATGGAAGATACAAGCTTAACAACAAGGAATATATTCAATTCTAGGGTTATACTAGCCAATTTCATCAACATTTCTACTTAGGAAGTCTAAACCCATTTTAGGAATTTATCATAAAACCCAACTTTTCCTCTTTCAATTTCATCAAAATAAATGGATAAATTCAAGTCTAACAACATTAATCTAACCAATTCCATGCTTAACTTAGCTAAATCCACCAATTATAACTCATTAAGAAAGGCTTAAACCCATTTAATGAAGAAACCATCAAAACCCATTTTCTATCTCAAGTTTCATGAATTTCTACCATGGATTAATGATTAAGAAGGGAAAGTAATGAATTCAAAGGCCAAGGATCTTACCTCTATAAGAATCTGGTAAAAAGCTCTAAATTTCGCCCAAAATGCTTAAGAAATGATATACGTAAGTGATAAGGGTTTAGGGGTATTAACTTGAGAAGAATAGAAAAATCTGCCCGCCAACCGCTACGGAGGTCATAGGAACGGGTATAGCGGCGACGGCTATGGCGGTCATAGGAACGGCTATAGCGGCGACGGCTACGGCAGTCATAGGAACGACTATAGGGGCGAAGGCTACGACGGTCATAGGAACGGCTATAGCGGTTCTGGTGCCGCTACAGCGGTCACACCAAACACCAAAAAATCCTGTTTTTGACAAGTCTCAACCCGAAATCCGACTATCACCCGAGGTCCCACAGATACAAATCAAATATGCAGACATACATAAAAATACACTACGACCTCACCCTTGGCCTTAGATTTCCCAACGGAGGTCTATTTGACCAAGTCAACCCCCAATGGCCTAAAGCCAACTTTCCAACCCAAATCCCAAAACGCTCCCAAATGCATTGGGAACCAAACTAAGCCTCCCACCAAGTCATAAACGATCATCCGGACCTCTCGAAATCGATGAATTTTCGAAAGAGGTCCGTTTACTCAAAAGTCAACTATTGGTCAAACGTTTTTCACTTAAAGGCTCAAATTTTCAAAAATCACACTAAAATTAACCCGATGACCTCTGGAACCGTGCCACCTATCCTCGCGGGTCAAAATTATGCTAACGAGGCTAGGGAAAAGGTCAACGGGGGCAAAAGGGTAAAAAATAAATTACAACCGAACGGGTCGTTACATCAGATACCAATTAAACAATCATTCGTCCTCGAACGAAGAAAGAGAACGAAAGCTGACAGTAAATAAGAAATCATTATCATAACAACACGGAAGCCTCCACGGCACGAAGTATGCCAAAATCACTGCTCGCTTACCTTATCAGTCAAAACTTCCTTTAAATTAGCTAAAGGCTCCAATTTCCATACTACCAAACTCGAAATGCTCTCACAACTGATTCCCGAATAAAAAGGGCCGCTTTTAGCGAAATTCTCTGATTCGATATAACCATACCACTAATATGATCAATAGGCCCCAAAACATTCCACAAAACAAAGACAAACTGAGAAACCATCCTCGCCGGAAAAAAAATTCTTGCTTTATAGACACAATCATACCACCCACTGCGATAAGGGTAAAATACTCACAAAGAATTCGCTAACCTTTCCTTCACCCTTTTCAAGTCGTTCTTCGTACCACGATTTCTTAGAACCACACAAAGACAAACCCAAAACCATGACTTACTCTTGCCAGAAAAAAATTCTTGCTTTATCGGAGTAATTCCAGGATAAATCCCGGACTTCATTGAACGAGAATCTTCTAGCATTGATTCAACTTTTACTCATAGCCGACCGGTGGTATATACTATTTCCAAGTCTTCTCAAACATACCACTGAATACCTCACCGAGCCAAGTCCATAAGAAACCATCCGATCACTCTAAAGACCTTTCGTAACCAAGTTCCTCCTCACATCATTACTAAGTATCGACATAAACTATTATATCTG
Organism: Lycium ferocissimum; assembly: GCF_029784015.1. Lineage (NCBI taxonomy): Eukaryota > Viridiplantae > Streptophyta > Magnoliopsida > Solanales > Solanaceae > Lycium > Lycium ferocissimum. The sequence goes on from NC_081353.1 coordinate 60,066,837, forward strand.
ACATTGTTCGAGTGCGAGCCTGATTATGATAGTATGGCGGTCACTCGTGGAAAGGTCTTGTCAAAAAATATCTTGATGTCCACTTGCAAATTCTCACGAAAACCATGATAAAAAGCTCGATAAACTGTCGTACTTCAATATCCAATCTGATGGGGATACCTCATCGAATCCCGTGAAGTAATAGAAAGAAGGTTCTGATTTTAAAGAATATTTGGGAACCTCCCATAAGTCATAAAGGAGATATGAACACAATTCATCAAGTTCCAATCAAACAACACTAATCATAAGTGAGAACGTTTGATTGTTGAAAATGAATGCACCTGAGAAAAACAAGGTGTGATGGAATGATACAAAATTTGATACGCTCAAATTACACCTATTAATGGTATAACGCGGACGTTGTCAAATATAGTAACCCAACAAGGTTGGGTCGAATCCAAGGAATATGGTGTGAAAAGGTTACTAGAGTCGTAGATGCTAAGTTCTAGGTCTAATGTCTTAATCCGATGATTTTGGTAAAGATTGGTTTTTCTATAACTATTTGCTAACCTATTTATTTGGTGGAAGTTTATGGTAAAAGAAACTAAGGTTGTGTCCCCGTTAGATCGGGTGTTTGATCATGGATGTTGCTCTTGATATACTTCTAATGGATCATAGAATGAATGCACTTAATCTCTATGTGAATCTCTACTATTTCCCAATAAATAAAGATTATATCTTTCTATGATTTTCCCAAATATAAGAAAGTGGTTATGAAGAATGATTAATCATGCCAAGTAAATTCTTCTTATTCCTAAGTGAATCATTAAACAAAGTTTAATGCTTTGAGTTCTTTGTTGTTTATTCTTACCAACCCTAATTATTTTCCCAAATAAATCAAGGGTTTGGGGCTTTAATCAATGTTTGCAACCATTAATTATGAATGAAGAATGAAGAATAAACAAACCCTAATGATCCATTATTTGTATATCAATCACAACCCAATCACAAAACACCCATCAATTGGGTTCACAACCCTAGTAAGGAAATTAGCTACTCGTGAC
>NC_081353.1:60067979-60140435 GCF_029784015.1 Lycium ferocissimum
TAAAAAACACGTAAAATCACACCGACTTGCTTAACAACAAGTAAAACTTATAGCTGAAAAGCATCGGTTGTGGCGTAAACATCACGCCACATCAACCACCCCTGAATATTATCAATAACCACTCGACCTGACTCCAAAAGCTGAATCATATCCAAGCTGTCAACTGAGTACCAAAGAACTAAACATTGTGAATGAAACCTTCGAGTTTCTCAACCTTTACCTGATACGCGCATCTGATACAACCCGAACTTTTTCGATGCTAAAAACCTGCAACCTCATATAATAATCTCCTTTAACCATCGAACCTCCCATTGTAATACCTCGATAGGCCCATCCCTCGATAGGCCCATCATATTTTTAAAAGCATCAAATCTAGTACCTCTGGTGCCAACCTTGCACAACTATCTCTAAGTCCTCAATATCCAAAAGTATTCCTCCAAGATATCCAGTCAATATTACTCGCAACATATAAACTTACCATGGATACAGTCCCGTCTCGGGAATACAACTCTAGCCCTCACATAGTAGGGATTTCCACAATTTCTTTCTCCAAAAACCACACTAACTCATCCACTTTACGGTGTTACAACTATCCAACGGTGTACCATGCAGGCCACTTCCTGTAAACCTTAACATGTCAGTTATCGAAAATTTGCTTCTCACTAGTCGCTGATCACGAAAGCTGGCGGAATTTCCTCATATCACTTAGTCCATTTCTGTAGACTTCCTTTGTTATACTTACGCAACACTCACACCTCATTTGAGTTATGCAAGACAACAACACCACAATTTAAATAGACCCAAGTAATCCCGAAGATGTATCTCACTCTTACCGACTCTCGATCAGCTATCCTTTTATTGACTCTTCAATTTCCCAATTTCTAATCAAATCACGATCATCGTTACCGTAACCATTTCTTGAACCCACTCAATAAAATACCGCTCATAAGTCCTGCAAACTAGCCGAATCGATCCTGGAGATAGAAGCATGCTACACACTCTACACACTGGAGTTCCCTTAACGCAATCAACTCTAAAACTGAATACACTCTAACTCCAACATATCACATACACAGTCCTACTAATATCCCAACGTACCTCCACCAAGGTGCCTTTGCTCAATTCCCTTAACTCAATCTCCAAAATGTTCCCTATAAATCGAATTAATTCAAGCCTCATCATTGACTTACCACTTAGATGTCCTAATTGTCAAACCAGAACACCTTTAACCATTTAAGCGATTGACCCTTTCATTCGATCAACTCAACCGAATAATCATACCAGCAATAGTAGGAACTAGCCGAAACTAACACAACAGGTACAAAGCTCTCAACCCCAATCCAACACAAGGTGCAACACCCGATAGCTCCTTGAATACTAGAACTTCCCACTTGTCCAACACTAGAGTCATTCTTACTAATCAACCACTGGCTCATGTTGGCCTACAGCATAGCTAAACATACCGACTCAACACTAAACCCTTATGTCTATCCTACCATTCACAATCACAACATAACTCTCAATCGAACTAGATCTTGATTCCACGATATCCTTACCATTCCTCTAAACATTAAGACCCGGTGAACATACCCTTTACCGAAAGACCCGGTGAACAACTACCCAACATCTTAAGTCTCCACTCGTCACAAGTAGTCCTGCTTTCGGAACTGACAACCACTCTCCTGAAAGAACTACAAGCCACTAGCATATAATTACACCGACATCTAACCTAAATTCTCACGATCGAATACGAAATCCACTCTCGTACCAATTGCTATCTTATTCTAACAAACACGTCAGATAGCAATTGTTCCCTTCCTAATAGCTGAGATTAATCTATCCAAATCCTCCTTCTTATGCCCCCATCCCATTAACACGAAAATTACTAATGCCAAAATACCCTAAGAAGTCTTATTTCGCTACGCGTTTCCTACAAAAGTCATCCTTTATGTCCTTATGCTCAACTCTTCTTCTTTATTACACGTAGTCACTATACTTTTGCCAAATTCGTTGATCGTTACCAAACTTGCAATCGTTCTCTCATATCTATATCTAATACCCTGCCATTGCTCAACCGTTGACCTGCCATAGGTACACCCGTGCCACACACACCATCACAAAGCCTTGACAGAGTTGAAACTTCTTGCAGAACCAATCATATCATCAAACAAATCACTCTTGTTAAGCCGAAGATGCACCTTGCCCTTTCTGAGCAACTCAACGTTGTAAACACTGAGATCATTCGACCTTTGTATCGTCTTTCCCATTTCTATAGAAACCTCCACAATAAACTTATCTTAACTACAATCCCACTCAACTGAATCCTCAAGCCATAACTATAAATTGAACTTGGTCACGCATCTGAATCAGGATGACACATCTCGTACCCTAACGCAACACATCATAACAAAATCGATTGCATAAGAATTTAAGAATGAGTTTCCACCATTCGGGGGAGAATAAGACAAGGATATTCAGATACAAATTGGAATAGGCCAGATACCAATTCGAATGAAGTATCACAAAAGAATGAAAGAACTCAAACTTTCCTAAATGTCCCATAGCCTCTGGCAGTACGGAGCTCATTGTACTGATCCGCAAGAATCTAATAGACATGCTCTTGTACTTATAGATCGGGTAACCTAGTACTCTGATACCAACTTATCACGACCTAATTTCACAAAGTCGTGCGGGCACCTACCATTTCCCACCTTGGAGAACCCTTTCCCAAATCATAAATTCGGCCACAATAAAATAACTAGAACAGAAATAGTAAAAATTTGAATCATAAATAATGATAAGCGCGGAATACAATACAATCCCCAAGAAACTAGTCTGACACGTACAACAGCAACTACAAGAATAACTGAATATACAAGTCTGAAAAAAATTAAATAAACAGATGTCTAAATGGAAGAATATAAAGACAAGATAGATGAGCCTCCGGGTAGCGACTAGTCAGATACTCACCGTGGAAGCTCACAAATCTGGCCCTGAAAATCAATCTTGAGGAGTGGAAAGGGAACCTGTCTCAAAGTCTACACCCCGAAAAGGAGTGTAGCAAGGTAGCATCAATACAAACAACACATACTGAGTAGGCATTATAGGCCGACAACAGTTAGTGAACATATTAAGAAAAGAGACTGAAGAATAGACATGCTCGTAATTAGATATAAGGCATAAACACATATCCAAGAATAACAGGTCAAGTATCAAAATATCCAAGAAGCCCTTAGTAAGTTATATCCAGATCAAGCCTATAGTGAAGCATATAAACCCAAGTCTTGCCAAGTTTTTCACAATTTCTCAGAATATCCAAAACTCTAGTACCGCTAACAACATCATTTGAAACATCAAGTTTTAACATAGGAGAAAGTCTCTACTCCTCGAACCCATCAAATCTCAAGTATTTACTAATCAGGCACAAGACGATCTTAAATCAGTAACCAACCAAGAAATCAATGTTGATGAACACCGTACAATACAATGAATAACCACAACCAGAAATAAGAGGTATGAGTGAATGAAATATGAATGCAATGAAATAAAATGCTATGCAGTGATACACTATTCGGGAGGACGATGTCCACCATCGGACAGTCATAACACATGGAAGACCCACAAATTCCATGTACCAGTCATTCCGTATAACACAACCTAGAATGACTCTTCCACCGAACTCCTCGCTAGCCACTCCGTATCACACAACATAGAGATGGCTATGCGATATAGTAATGTCATATGAATCATGCTCACTCCCCTTCACATTTATCACCGTCTCACCAATATCAAGATCATAGCAATTTGTCATGGATGTGAGAATGTATATCATGAAATGAGAATATTATATGTAACATATACATTTCCAGTAGTGCCACACAAGGACAATTATCATAATATAAATATCACATAAAGTCTATTCCTTCCAAATAGTCTCCCAAACACATAGAAACCACCAATTCTCATATGAAACACCAAGCATGATTTCTAGAGATTGGCCTCTGCCACAAGCCCAAACACATAAGCCACAAACAACAGTACCAACTTCATACCCCAAGGCGTACATGCTGTCTCTGACAATAACTAACTCTACATATGCTTTACTAATCGAAGTCTAACCATAAGGTAAGTCGTAACCTACCTGGAATGCCAAACAGGAGCCACAAACAACCACACCTTTGCCTTGCCCTTTCATAGCGTCTCCAAATACTTAAAATCTAATCATATTCGAGTTCTACATTAGAATTTAAGTAGAACAATACCCATAATAGTCTTAGAAGAATTTCGGATCAAAAAGTTAGTTCAAAAACCCATTCCCAACCTCGAGGGGCAAAATAGTCATTTCGTAGGAAAATTGGGTTCAATAAAGTTAAATTATTAACCTAGTAAGTCAAACGAATCCAATGATATCCATATTGACATACTTTAAATCTGAACTCAAAAAGTCTCCCAAAATAGGAATTTCAGTTCAAAATCAGTTTACCCATTTCTTATGGAGCCTATATACAAAAAATGAGTGAAATCCATCCGCTAATTCATGTTTAATTTAAGAAAACCCAAGTTCAAGCCTAGGGTTTCAAATCCCCAATTTTGGCTAAGAACCCTAACTTTCCAATTCACAAATTAACCTCTAATAATGGAAGATGCAAGCTTAACAACAAGAAATATATCCAATTCTACGTTATACTAGCCAATTTCATCAACAATTTCTACTTAAGAAGTATAAACCCATTTTAGGAATTCATCATACAGCCAACTTTTCCTCTTTCAATTTCATCAAAATAAATGGATATATTCAAGTCTAACAATATTAATCTCACTAATTCCATGCTTAACTTAGCTAAATCCACCAATTATAACTCATTAAGAAAGGTTTAACCCCATTTAATGAAGAACCCATCAAAACCCATTTTCTATCTCAAGCTTCATGAATTTCTACCATGGATTAATGATTAAGAAGGGAAAGTAATGAATTCTAAGGCCAAGGATCTTACCTCTATGAAGAATATGGTCAAAAGCTCTAAATTTATCCCCAAAAATGCTTAAGAAATGATATAATGAAATAATAAGGGTTTAGGGGTTTTAACTTGAGAAGAAGAGAAAAATCTGCCCGTCAACCGCTACGGCTGTCATAGAACGGGTATAGCGGCGACGGCTACGACGGTCATAGGAACGGCTATAGCGGCGACGGCTGCGATGGTCATAGGAACAGCTATAGCAGCAATGGATATGGCGGTTCTGTTGCCGCTACGGCGGTCACACCAGACACCAAAAAAATCCTGTTTTTGATAAGTCTCCACCCGAAATCCGACTATCACCCGAGGTCCCACAGATACAAACCAAATATGTAGGCATACATAAAAACGAGCTACGAGCTCATCCGTTCTCTCGGATTTCTCAACAGAGGTCTATTTGACCAAGTCAACCTACAATGGCCCAAAGCCAACTTTCCAACCCAAATCCCAAAACACTCCAAAATGCATTGGGAACCAAACCAAGCCTCCCACTAAGTCATAAACGATCATCCAAACCTCTTGAATTCGACAGATTTCTGAAAAAGGTCCGTTTACCCAAAAGTTAACTATTGGTCAATCGCTTTTCACTTAAAGGCTCAAATTTCCAAAAGTCACACTAAAATTCGCCCAATGACCTCAGGAACCATGCCACCTGTCCGCACGGGTCAAAATCATGTCAACAAGGCTCGAGAAAAGGTCAAAGGGGGCAAAAGGGTCAAAAATAAAATAGCGACCGAATGGGTCGTTACACAAACTACCCTATAAAAAAAGTTATATTTCTACCTTTACCTCAAGAAATTGCTGCGTTAAAGGACTTAACCGTAGCGACACGGTTATGTCCTTTAACACAACCTTTAACACAACAATATCCTACGCTAAAGGTCCTCGTTTAATGCAAATTGTTGCTTTAAAGGAGTCATTAAAACTAGGGTAGAACCTCCATTTTCACACTTCTCCATTTCTTCATCTATTCAATTTTTACTCTTTTTTCCATACTTAAGCCACCAATAAGTCATGTGTCAAGACTTCAAAATGCCAATGTATGCTATAGAACCCCCCGACGTTTATAAGTGCGGTCATTATTGCCAGCTCAAAACATCAAGGACCCTAGACAATCCGAGCTATCTTTTTTGGCGTTGTAAAGTGACCGAAGTAAGTTTTTTTTTTGAAACTTCTTATAAAGTTTAATCACATTTTTTACATATTCTACTTTTAAAAACTTAATTTTTATTTGTTATTTTCATAGGCAAATGGTGGGTGCAAATATTTTTGGTGGGAAGATGAAGTTTCCGTGGATGAAACGGTGGCGGCGAAGTTTAAAAAGCCTCCGGTTAATAGAGATCCCGTGACTTCACGAATCAATAGAGATACCGTGAAGTTTGATTTGCAGTTTAAAATTAAGGAAGCCGAATTGAACTTCTTGAGTTGCTGCTAAAAGAATCAGAAGAAAAAAATTTACTTCAATGAAAACCTTACACACTCAACACGAGAGACTTGCTTTGAAAGAGAAATTGAAATTTTGGAGGATGATTTGTGGTCTCTTGTTCTTTTTTGTAATTTGGAAATATTTCATTGTTGGTTAGGTTTATTATTTTCTATGTATTTTGTTTTGGTTTTTAGTAGTTGTGCTTTTTACGTGTTATGTATTTTCTGTGGTTCTTTTTAATGCATTATGTAATTAGCACTTTTTATGTACTAGGTTTTTTAACCAATTATGTGTAATGACCCGTTAGGTCATTCGGGCTGTTTTGACTATTTTACCCCTGTTGACCTTTTTCATAGCTTCAGTAGAGTATATTTGACATGTGGGAATGAGTGGCGTGATTCTCGAGGCATTCAGATGTGATTTGAATGAGAAATGGAATTTTTGAAAATTCCTAAGTGTTTGGTTGACCAAAGTTGACAACGGGTGTAAATGAGTTTTTTTTTAAAAAAATTTTGTCGATTCCATTAGGTCCCGAATGTCAATTATGACTTAGTTGAGTAGTTCGTTCAGTTTTCGAGGGACTCGGGAGTATTTTGATCATTTGGTTGGAAATCTAGTTTTAAGGCTTTTGGAATTCCGAGTGCCTGAGTGAGTTCGTAGCGTGTTTTATGAGTGAAATGCATGTTTGGTTTGTGTTCGGGAGGTATCAAATGGGTTTTGGGTGTTGGATCAGAATTTGAAAGTTGCATGGTTTTCTCTGGTTTCTGGTGTGGCGCACCAGCGTGGGTGGGGCCGCACCTGCGCATGGTGGGCCGCAGGTGCGATGTTGGCTATTTGGGATGGAGCCCGCATCTGCGAGAAGAGGCTTGCAGGTGTGAGGCCGCATCTGCGTACAATGGTTCACACTTGCGGCCTTATGCGAAAATAATTAAATCTCTCACGTGCAAGATTTGGGCCGCCGAGTTTGGTTCATTCATTCACATATTTAGAACTTGGGAGCTCGGTTTGAGGTGTTTTTGAGAGATTTTACAAGATTCATCAAGTGGGTAAGTTCCTGATCTTCGTATTTCCATTATATCATCGATTATTAAAGGATTCCATGCTAGTAATCATGAATTAAGGTTGGGAAAATTGGGGTTTATGAACCCTAAGTCTAAAATAAGGATTCATGATTTAATCATAGGATTGATGTTGGATTGAGTTGATTTTTGGTATATAGACTCCATAGATCTTTGGGTAACCTAATTTTGGGTTAAATTTCCCCGTTTTGCCCTATGAGGCTCGGAATCCTATTTTGGGTTCCAATTTGAAGTATAGCTTTTTGGGTATCATTGGATTCGTATGGCTTCATAGAATAATAATTTGACCCTATTTTGGGTTGACTTTCTAGACCCAAATATATTGTATGGAAATATGGGTACCGATTGACTCGTATTCTTAAGTATAATCTGTGTTTGAACAAATTGGGATTGATCGGAGGCTGTACGAAAGGGATAGGCTTTGCTGTGACTGTCGAACTCCTATTCCAAGCATGTTGAGACTATGAACCTTAACTTAAGCATCATGGTTGGTAAACCTGGACAAATAAGAGGGGAAATGATGTAACTAAAAGGAGGTCTCGATACTTCTGAGGTGGCAAGCACTTGTTTCAGGTTCTGGTGCAGTGTTATAGGTATTTACATACTTTAAATTATATAGTTTGTGTGACTGCCATGATTTGGGAACTAACTAATAGCATAGATTGTTGTGTGACTTGTGGTGGGCATGATACCCCTTATTTATTGCATCTATGCTCTCAACTTGTCTTATATGTGCTTAAATGCTCTCATCACTCTGAAATACTCGTTATAAAAGTGGGAAAGAGGCTAACGATTAAGTCTTTATTGCTTGGCATTGATTTCTTGTTGTGTGCATGTCATATTTATGCTTCATATGGTATCTCACGCATATTACACTTGAGGACCATATGTTGGGTTTGATGGGAAATGATCTGAATGGTTGACTCGAGTATATGTACCGATTGGCCGAGTGATGTGATTGATATGAGCCTGATTGGCTATTGACAGGTGATGAGAGCTTAAGAATGGCTAGATGATGTGATTGAGAGCCAAATCTGGCTAAGAAACCCGAAGGCAACTGATTCTGGGTAGTATATAGACCTCGCGATTCCCCCATGGGTCGCGCTCCCTATTGAAGGAGCATGAATGTACCGGAGATTGAAAGACCTTGCATTGCATTTCATATCATGTTATCTGATTGATTTCTTGGTCGTGATTTACCTGAGTTGTTACCTGGTTTTATCTTAAGTGCTTATTGGTTATTTGATGGATTGACGATCTAGATGCCTATTTGGTTGTTTGATGGGCTTGTGGATTGGGAGCTTTCACCTAGGCTTATAACCCCATATCGTTGAGGAAATTGCGAATATTATTTATTTTGTACTAATAGAAGCTAAAGGTGGAAGTACTAATTGTAGACCAATCCTCGTGTTCATTTTTCGCTAGGGTTAGTTGACGAGGCTGCTGAGTACACATTGTTTCCTATACTCATCTACACTTGCAATACTCTTTTTGGTGTGCAAATTCTGTCCTCTGTATTAGTGGAGCCTGAGATTACGCGATTGTTCATTGAGGAGGCCATTTCGAGACTTTCGGGTGAGCTACTAGCAGATTCTGTAGCACCGAATTCTCATCTATCCTCATTCTTTTGTCTCTTTTATTCTTAGACAGTTTATGTATTTTGAGATGTATTCCCAGACTTATATTCTATTTTAGTTCGTTCTTGTACTAGTGACACTAGTCTTAGGGATCGTACTTATTTCAATATTTTATGATTATAAAAGCTATAAAACTCGAAATTGACTTGTATGGCTTCTTCCTACACTTATTTCCTTAAATGACTGTTTAACCGGATTGTGGATGGCTTACTGACTTGGGTAAGTTAGTGCCTCCACGACTTACAAATTAGGTCATGACATTATGGTCCAAGGGCCTGATTTATTAATTCAGCCAATCAAAAAGTGCAATTGTCCAAAATAAAAAAGTTAAAGTACTAAATCAGTAAAATGCAATTACGTATGTAGAATTAGGAAAGTAATTCTTTATTTTTTTCCATCGCCCCTGAACCCTATTTGCTTTTCCTCTACTCGGTGATTCCTCCATTGATGTGCGATGTTGCTGTTCTTCACAACGCCGCTTCTCTCCAAATCTACTGCATACAGTTACGATTCCCCATCTTCCTTCGAATATTCTTCTCTTGCTGTTTGAACCAAGTGCAAAGACTCTTCTCTTTCCTTTTCGTCAAAGTAACCTTCTTGAGCTGAATCTTCCCCTTTATAAGTGAGATCATTCTTTTCTTTTGCATATGGGTTGGATCGAAGAGTTTCTGCAAAGATCCCTTCACCGTATCCTTATGCATGACCCTCCTTTCTCCAACATCTGTTGTTCTTTGTTGTGTTGACCTTTGTTTGGATCTTAGTGTACCCCATCTAAAATATTGTTGTTGTTTTCCATCTGCTGGTACTGGTAAGCTCTTCTTCTTCCTTTTTCTCTTGTTGTTGAATGAATTAAACCTGTTGAATAGCTGAGTCTGCAAGAAAAGAACAAAATTTCTCTTATTAATTGTTGCTTTCATCCATTTGTGTTGCCTTGTTATCTGCATCTGCTTTTGAATGTTTGTCATTGTTGAAGTCGAACTCTTAGATATGGATCCTGAGATTTGTCACTGTTTTACATTTTTCTGTGCTCCACCTCCATGTCCATAACTGCTGGTAATTGACTGCTCCTATTTCAAAGGCTTGATTTGCTAACTCATCAGCAAATCTATTCTCCTCTCTCAAGATATGTGTGTATATAATCTGTTTTCCTTCCCCTAATTCCCTCATTTTCTCTATCCAACCTGCTATACTCCAAGGTGGTTTCCAACCATCTGCCAAAAACTTTTGAACTAATTGAGAATCAGTTTGAAAGATTATTTTATCCACATGTTTTTTTTGCACTACCTAATTGCCTCCAGTATTGTCATTGCTTCAGCGTCTGCGTTTGTTGAAAATCCTATCTCCTCTGCCTGAGCATAAATCAATTTCCATCCTCATTCCTCACACAAAAGCCATATGCTCCCCTTCCTGGGTTGCCCATTGATACACCATCAGTGTTGCATAAGATCTAACCCTGAGGAGGAGGATAATGTAACTCTTTTGTAATCTTCACTCTTGCCTTATATCCTTCCAACAATTGTATCAACTCATTCCATCTATTAGGTAGTTGCTGAATTGATGGATTTCTGAATCTAGCTAAGTTATGAATGGTAGCAAAAATCTGATAGATGCCTCTGCCCACTGATTTTATTTCCCATGTTTAGCTGCATTTCTTCTTTTCCATAATTCCCATATAATTACAGTATATATATCCTGAAATATTGGTTTTAGCCTATCAGGGACAGGTTGTTTCCACCATTTCACTATAATCATGTTGTAATTGTAGGCCTTCAATATTAATACCTGCAAAAGAACAAAAGTAGGACCAAGTCTTGTTAGCAGAAAAAGATTTAGCAAAAAGATGTTGGGTTGTCTCCTCTGTAGGATTTGAACAACACCAATAGCTAGATGCTAAATTAGAGTACATTTTATTCAGAACATCATCCGGGGGTAATTTGGATTTCCAACATCTCCACATAAAAAAAGAGATCTTATATGGCAGTCCCTTTAGCCGTATATACTTGTAAATTTCATTCTCTTGCCCCCTCAGTCTCAAGTATCTCCATGCTGACTTAACTTAGAAATCTCCTTTGTTATTCAACAACCACCAAGGTGAATTCATCGCTCTATCAGTGCTCGGAGGCTGAATAGTACTCATTATATGTTGTACTATGTCTCCTGGCAATACTCTTTCCAGTTTATGAGTGTCCCATCTCCCATTGGTCACCATCTCATGCACATTCTGGATAGTATCATCAAAGAATTCATCTCCTGTAGCATAGTACAAAGCCCCTAGCCCTGTCTAATTGTCATACCAGAACTAAGCATTGCCACCAAATGTGTTGCTCTATGTGATCCCTAGCCGGTAGCATCTTTTCTTTTTTTCAATTCTGAGACCCATATTTCCATTGTGCAATTACTACATTGACCTTCTTGCAATACTTATTGCTGAGAATTGCACTCCATAAAGATGAATTAGTTCTGAAGTTTTGGTGGTTATGCTCTAGGACATTGTATGGACCTTATTTGTTAGTTATATTTTTGATTAATAAAAGAAGTTTTATTTGTATTTCTTATTATTATATTGTTTTCATGTTACAAATAATAATATATATCCGTAGTTAATCATTTATAATTTGATTATAATGGAAAAAGACTAGTATGAGCTTAATCGATAATTATGAGATAATTATGTGTACGGTACAAGTTAAACTCATAGGTATTTGATAGAGAAGAACATACTGGATAGACCCGTTATGGGATGACTGCATGAATCAGTGTCATAAGTGATTTTCATAATAGTTATGTCAATTAATCCTCACACCTAAGATTATCACAGTATCCTGCATAAAGAACATTTTGTTTTGGCATTCACAAATGTTATCTTTAACCGGATAATCATAAAGTGTATGATTGAACATAATGTGAACTATGTGGAGGATAGTGATTATTTAAGATGGAATTTGTCCCTCTCTTTGAGAGAGATATCTTTTGGGCCCCTCAATTAGTAAGACTGAGAAATGCATGCCCGTGCTCAGATGAACTGAAAGAGTTATCAGTATTATTTGACTTATCGAATTATTAAGGGATCGAGAATTTATATTTGAACAATATAAGGATGACACTGTAGACGATTTGTTGTTTTTCTTTAGATGATTTGTTGTTCTTCCTGCATGTCTATATGGAGCTAAACTTCTCGTTTTGGGATTGTGGTGTAACCATGAATGTTGACGTTTGACATGTATTTTTATCTTAGTAAGTTATTCATATACGATTGTTTCGTTACTTCTGTTCTTAATTTCTTGATTGCCTACGCAACAATCGAGTTCTGTTTACTATTTAATACACGTGCTTGGGAAAGACGTTATTAAATTAGAGAAGAAGTAAGGACGGTGTGATTTGATTATCCCTACCGTTGGGCTAGGATTTGTTGCTGGGATAGGAATATACTTAGTCGCCACATTCAATTGAATATCGTTGACGAATTGCATTCTTAACAGGTCAATTTTCATAGGAATATAGGCGGAGAACTGTTCTGAATCGGCGAGCAGTAGTTTGGGGAAATACTATGAGATTAATAATCCGATTAATTAGCAATCGTGAATAAAACTGCTAGGGTGAGATACTTGAATGACTCAATACTATTGGTGAACCAACCACAACCCTGGAATATTCATCTCATTGATAATATAAAACACATTCTTTTTTGGTTGAAGTTCATTATTTGTTTTCTTTTATTTTTAGTTATTTTATAATTGCAACCTACGGGTTTCATCTCTTGTATAGATAATTTGGATCGTTTAATTTAGTTGACGGTTAATCATAAGTTCACGTGGGTTCGACATTCGATTTATAAAATCACTACATTATTTGTACGACCACGTACGCTTGCGTGTGCGTTTGGGAGCAACGATGACGATCTCCAAAGAAGAAATTATAAGAAAAAAAATGTAAGAAGAAATTATAAGAAAAAAAAAATGTCCCATCAACATCTCAAAGCGCAAGAGGTCGAGCTCGATGACAGGTACAAGGAAAAAATGCGAAAGGAGTCAAGCTAGTGTTCCTTTAATTAATTACATTCGACCTTGAATGTCGTCATATATGGATTCTTGCTTGTTTTTATTGCATTTTGTGGAGTTAATTCCTCAAATGATTATCGAAGTTGTAGAAATAATTTAACAAAGTCACTTTTGATTTTTTTTTTTTCGACAAGAAACTTGTCGCACTATGCCTGTATATATCTCCTACAAAGTAAAACAAGCCAGAAAATTCTTCTTTCCTTGAATTTTTACAAATAGCATTGCGTTTCATTTTAAGACCCATTAACCCATTTATGTTAACCCTTTCTGGAGGTGTCTTTCACTCTTAGCTAACATAAGTGTCCTAGATATAGGTTAACAAGAGAAATGATCTTTTTATTTACGCTCAGTCTTGCTTTTCTACATCTCTGTGTTTTGTGTAAGTATATGCTGAGCATGAATACAAAGTTATGAATCCCCTTTAGTTTCTACATGGCCTGACTGCATGTTTAATAGCCTGTTTCTCTCCCTTGAAGCATGATCTTTCTTTTGTTCTATTTACCTGTGCGCTGTGCCAATGCATATGTGTTCTAAGTAGTAAAACCTCAAAGCATGACCGTTTTCCCTTCACCCCTTGAGTATTTATATGATAAATGAGTTAAAACCTTCTCATGATAATAAGAACTCAGGACCTGATACCCTTTTCCTCCTCTCCAAACTTTGATTTTCTAAGGATGATGCATGAAAACCTGGTCTAAGTTTTAAACAAAGCGAGTTTAAATTTTGTTGCATCTCTTGCTATGCTGTGTTGTGATATTTTAGTCCCCATAGATGCTAAGGGATCCTGCCTGTCATCAGATTGTCAATTTAAGGTTATTGAATGAGGACGTATGTTTAAGTGATTTAACTGTTTTGGACTTAAGAAGTGGTTAGCATTTTTGTCTTCTTTTAATACTAAGTGAAATGGTTTGGTCTTGTCCCTGCACTTCCAGTCTCTTGCTGGCTCATTTTTCCTTGAAGTATAAGGTATACTGCTCGGTATAGCCTGGATATACTCCACATACGTGTTGGTAAATACATTTTGTATGTATATCCATTGTGTACTCTGGTATATCCAAAGCATGTGTGATTATTCCATGAGTGTGATAAATATACTTGTTCTCATCATTTTCTCCTTCTCTTTCTTGGGCTGATACTGGACGATATACCATCAGATATATAGAACTATACACTCATGTATATGCTCTAATATACAAGGACGTATATCATGTATATCCATAGTATATCAAAGTGTATTGGGCAGCGTTATTGTCTCTGGGCTCATTGTTCCCTCCCTCCCACTCCCCTTTTACTTTGGGCAACTTACATAAACAACTACCTTTTATAAGCTCCTAACAATATATAGTTACAAGTTTCAATTTACAAACCGTAGATACCTTTGCAATTTCAGCTGTATTTCCGTGTTTTTAAATATAGCTGTCAGGTTGCTATCCGGACTACAGCTGAATACACCAAATACATGTGACATACATCCAATCAAATACACTAAAGTAAAGTCCAATACAGCGAAATGTTAGGTTGCTATTCGAAATACATCAAATACATATGACGTGAATGTAGTGCAACCCAATTTTGTTAATACAGTCAGATACATGTGTATTTGATTGTATTTATATACAGTAGAAACTTGCACATTTAAATACAGTCAAAACAAAAGGCTTATCAGTATATAAATACAATGCAATACACAACTCTCTCATGTATATAAAGGATTTACTCCACTATGTTTTTATGATACATGTATTTTCTTTGTATGTAAAAACACGGAAATACAGCCGAAATTGCAATTTCTCGGAAAAAGAATGTGGCCAGCGGGATTCGAACTTGGGCACGCAAGGGCAAAGCACATGCCCAACGACCACTCCAGCTGCAACGCGCCTCATATATAGTAGCTATGAAAAGTAAAATATAGCTACGAAATATAATTATTGCAAAAGGTAGTCATAATCCATAAATAGCTCTTAGAAGCAGTTATGGCATGTAAATTTTCCTTTTACTTTAATGATGTTCATGTTGTATCCAATGTATATTTTCGTATTTATTGTGTATATCTAAGGTATATTGGGACTGCCCAATGTGCTTAAGTGATATATTCATATTGAATCTCTTTGATTAAATAATTACTATGTCTAGATGTCTTGTAGCTCCCACTTTCTTTTTTCCCTTTGCATGACCAGGGGCGGATCTACAGCCCATTGAGGTTATTCACTCGAAGACCCTCGGCAAAAAATTACACTATAAATATAAGGTATTTTTATATGTTTTATATACATATATAGATTTTGAACACCCTGAACACAAGAATAGGGGTTGGTTCAGTTGTTTAGGGGGTTTAAAATTTACCAAGCCTCGGGCACTACATTTTTATTTTTCGAACCCCCTCAGAGAATATCCTAGATCCGCCACTGTGCATGACCCCACCATCTGATGGACTCTGCCTACATACCCATTTGGGCTTGAAGCCCCATAATTCCAAATGTCGAGTCAGCTGCATGTTGATGGCCTAGTCATGGGTGAAAATGGCATGAATTTTAACTAGTGGAGTTTGTAAAAACTATATGTGTATTATTAAAACTCATTAGAAATTAGTTGAGATATGAGTAAGCAAACGATGCTAATATCGTCAGAAGGAATAGGCAACCCGTTTTCAAACAATGATGGGTTTTCTCTTAAATGGAATCTATGAAGTGTGTCAAACTGACTTTTTTTTTTTTTTTTTAAAAAAAAAAAAAAAAAAAAAAAAAAAAAAACTTCAAAGACTCATGTGCAAAGAGGAAGTAGTTCTTTAAGATGCACAAAAAAAACCAAAAAAAGATTTCACATGAAGTTTCTACAATTTCGAGTATGTTTGAAGAAATTGACTGAAAATAACAAAACATGATTATCTACATCATTTTGGGCCTCGGTCCGCCAACAAAAAAGTGGATTTGAGTTTTAGCCCACAAAAAATGATTTCTAAAAGTTGGGCTGATCTTCATTTCAAAAGAGAAAAATCAAAGAATTTTAGGTATTTTTAAAAAGGAAACTAATTAAGTAGGCATTTGGCCATGAAAATTAAAAAAAATTCACTTTATTTTGGTATTTTGAAGTTGGAGTTGAAGATGGAGTTGTGTTTGGTTATTGTTTTTGTAAAGAATATTTGGTTGTTTGAATGTATTGAAAATGAAAAAAGTGAAGAAAAAAAAAAAATGAAAACAAGTTTTTTGTTGTTTTTCAAATTTCAAAGTTGTATTTAGAATTTGCATGGCCAAACGTTGATTTCAAAATAAAGTGAAAACATTTTCCCCAAAAAAAGTGAAAAATTTTCATGGCCAGACAGGCCCTAAGTAATCTTGTCTTTATTTACCAACTCATGGCTTTTAAAACAAAGAAAGCCTCTTTGTTGAATTAATTCATAGAGAATAATAATCTATATTACTTTAGACCAAAGAGAAGTGGAACTCTACTCAAAGGGAACTTTGAGTGGGCTTTAGTCTGAAAAAGTAAAATATAAATTAGTTGACTCTTTCTGAATAAAATTCATATCATTTACTAAAAATCAAACAATTTTCACAAGTTTTCTTTCAAAAAAATATGCCATGAGTAGACAAGAAAGGGTAACATTTCACTAAGTTTTCTTTTACTTTTGTACATTTCCCTTCAAACACATTTTTAAGCAAATATATACTTTTTAACAACAAAATTTGAAACTCTAGGTCACCTGCATTTTGCGGATTCCTTCCGAGCTGCCTAATACCTTACTCGGGGAATCACTAGAACCCTTACCCAAACTCTGGTACTTTTTTAAAGGTTTTCATAAACAAGCTTAAACAAGCGGTTTTCCTAATTTCCAAAATTAATTAGGTGGCAACTCTGTTAAACCAACAAAGAGCCAAGTTATGATAGTAGTTTTGCGCCTGCGTAAAAATAAACCGTAATAGTGATGCCACTGACAACGGAGAAGTCTTCGAAAAATTTGCCGGAGCTTGTGCCAGAGCATATCTAGCCACTAACACCAACATTAAAGCAAATGATATCACCAACAATGGCTAATACCCCGGTGGCCGGAGTAATGTTGAAGAAACTAAGAGATATATCTTATTTTTTGGGAAAAGTATTTTTAAAATTTTTAGGGCTAAAATTAAGGGATATACCTTATTTTGTGGGGAAATCGGTTTTTCCAATTTTAGGAGCTAAAATTAAGGGATACTTCTCTTTCAAATTGTTATAATTATAGATAGATGTTGGTACTGTGGGTAGTGTTGTATTGCAGACATGATGACTTGGTTAGTCTGCAGATTTGGGCAAATTGCCGTGCTTAGTTGATTTTCGATATTTATCTTATTCATATAAATCAAAACATTTATTGAGAATTGTTTTGACCTAAATTAGGCTTAATGGCTTATTAAATGAATTGGGTCAATCGGATATCTGTTGTGCCAAAGTGGGTTGGCGCGTGATAGTTTCATACTTGTTTACAGATTCATATCGTATAAAGATTCTATAATTGTTGTGGGAAAACATTTCAGGGTGTTACTCAGATAAAGAGGAATATGGATTTTGGGATCAGGGCCTCAATTCCATACTGAGAAAGCACTTGAGCATTTCACTTACTTCCTTGTCATTTTCGGAAAGTGACAATCGGTGATATATTTTAGTGTCTCCATGTTGTAAGTGTAAACTTTGTTGGATTTAGATGAAGAGAAATGAAAACTGCTTTCTAAGAATGTGGCTTCAAGGGAAAGAGAGTGATTTCATTTCATTAGAAAACAAAATGAATGAATACGAAACTAAACTGTACAGAACAACAACTATTTATAGCTAACACTAGCTGCTCTAATTTAGCTAACTAAAACAATAATCACTTTGATTAAATAACAAACTAACTAACCGATTAGTTGGACTAACTGATTCCCAATTAAAATTAGTTATCAGCGTACAAATGTTTACTTAACCCAACTCCTTAATATCCTCCATCAAACTGGGAGTAATGAAGAAATTTCTCATTCCTAGCTTGGGAATCAAGTAATTGTGTTGAATGTGAGTGAGTCCCTCAGTGAGAAGATCTACAGGTTGTTCAGCAGTGGGCAAACATAGAGTCTGGATAAGGCTAAGTTGAATCTTTTCTCTAATAAAATGACAATCAATGTCAATTTGCTTGGTGCTTCTAAGCTCCCGAAAAAGACCAACTTCAGCCTATCTTCATCTCAGTGACGGAGCCAGGAATCATATTAAGGAGTGTCTAAAAATTTAGATATGTCACAACTCATGTTTGAACACGCGACATTAGGGACCTTTTGCAACCCCTTAACCGCTGTGTTAAGCCTTCAACTTGTGCTAAGGAGTCTTAACACTAGTATAGTATAAAATCAAAATTTCACCTATTTATACAATGTAATTTTGTTGCTGAAACCCCTCGGGCAAGGGTAGCTCCGCCCCTGATTCAGCTTCTGCCGCACTACGAGAAATGATTTTTTGTTTCTTAGACTTTCATGAGATTAAAGTAGCCATAAGTCACAAGATCGCCATTGATAAAAATTTCTAGTGTTACGACATGAACCCAATCAGCATCACAATAAGTAGCCAACTGATTCATACATGAGGATGACATAAGGATGCCCAATCCAGGAGATTGTTCTACATACTTAATCAACCACTCTAATTACAGCTTCCAAATGAGAAATTTTAGGACTCTATATAATATAAATATATATTAGATGCACATAATTTTAAAATAATGACCAAAAAAATAACAAAAGATATTATTTCAAATTCATAAAAGAATTACTCTATTTATACATTAATGAACTAGAAATACAATTATAATTAATAAAATATAATATAATTGAATAGTTTTTATTGTACATATAGTTTTTTAAGTTCTGATTACCATCATCAATGTAATGCTTTTTTATTGCACATATAGTTATTCGCTCTTTGTGTGGCCCTTGTGGTCAGATAGGTCTTTGTCGTTCATTCTTCGTATGACCCTTTTGGTCGGATATGCCTTTAGGCTCGTTCATTTCTTACCCTTTTGGTTGGACGTATCCTTTCCCATTTGCTTGTGGTGTACATGATAGTCAAACGAGTTGTTCTCACCGGACTTGGCCTTCACAGTCCTGTCACTTTCCTGTTAAGACCTGCATCCACAGAAAAATTGTGAGTTTCCTAAAAGGCCGATTAGTGTTGTTGTCCTCCCGTCCGGCGGCTCTTCTGGACGTCCTTCTGAACCCTCTTGGCCTCGATATTCCTAGAGATGGTTTTGGAGCGTGCTTATACTAACGAGTGTATATATTTTCTTGAAATCTGTAGCACAGACTAGTAAAGCGCATTTTTCTACATATACATGTTTGTTATTATTATTTCTTTATACTTGTTTTTGAAAAATCTTTTGTCATGACTTGTGACTTTGAGTGCGCTCTTTCGGATCCCCCGGGAGGTATGACTGCTGATTCCCGAACTTGGTGGAAGAATCTCAAGACCTTTCTCGAAAATTCTATCTCAGTTTAGGCTTGCCTTGAGCGGCCCCTGCTATTTCTCATCATGCAGGAATTTTTGAGGTTTCCTCAAAAATTCTGCCCCAGTGTAGGGTCTTATCTTGCTATCTGCCTGCTGATTGTTCCTGATAGGATTGAGATTTTCTTAAAAATTCTGCCCCAGTATGGGGTTAACACGATCCTAGTGTCTGGGTCTTCGTAGTTCTATCTCGCTTCTTCTATCTCGCTTCATTGCATCTGGGGTTTACTTAATGGTTTATGGTTTTTTCTTTTGTGACGACCGATCTCAAAAGCGCCTACGTATCCTGTCGCAGTAGGAATCCAGGTCGAACGTAGTTCAGGATGAAGTAATCGAGGTTTGGTTTTTCTAATAAAGTGACCGGGTCCGATATGGACTGCCTACGTATTCCACCGTAGTGAAGTCAGGTCATTGCATAGTTCATTACATAGATAATTTTATTTTCTCTTATCCTAGTATGAATACAAGCAGAAGACATGATCACAAGGAAATAATAATGCGATTACAAGCAAATGGCATCCTAAATGTAGTATCTCTTGAGCGCATCTACGTTGATGGCCTTGGGCCACTCTTGTCCGTCCATCTCGGCTAGGACTACGGCTCCTCCCGAGAGTACTTTCCTGACCATGTATGGCCCCTGCCAGTTTGGCGCGAATTTTCCCTTATATTCCTCTTGGTGAGGGAAGACTCGCTTGGTCACGAGTTGTCCGATCTGGAAGAGTCGGGTTCTAACCCGCTTGTTGAAAGCTCGAGACATTCTTTTTCTGTATAGCTATCCGCGACATACTGCCACCATTATTTTCTCCTCTATTATAGCCAACTGTTCATAATAATTTTTAACCCATTATACATCTTGCACCTCTGCCACTTGGATGATCCGGAGCGAGGGGATTTCCACTTTTCTTTGGTATGACCGCTTCTGTACTGTAGAGAAGGAGATATGGGGTTGCCTCGGTGGAAGTGCGGGTCGTCGTCCGGTACCCCAACAAAGCATAAGGCAGCTGTTCGTGCCAATTCCTGTAGTTGTCGACCATCTTCCTCAGGATTCTTTTGATGTTTTTGTTGGCGGCCTCTACGGCTCCATTCATCTGCAGTCGGTAGGCGGTAGAGTTTCTGTGGGTTACCTTGAATTGTTCGCAAATGTCCTTTATCGAATGACTGTTTAAATTGGCATCATTTTTCGTGATGATGGATTCCGGTACACCAAAGCGGCATATCAGATTATTTTTAACAAAGTCGGCCATGACTTTCTTGGTCACTGACTTGTGGGAAGTGGCTTCCACCCATTTAGTAAAGTAGTCAATGGCGACTAAAATGAAACGGTGTCCATTGGAGGATGGACGTCTATCCCCCATGCCACGAAGGGCCATGGCGAGCGCATCGCATGCAACTCGGTGGGAGGAACTTTGATTAAATCCCTGTGTATCTGGCATTAATGGCATCTCTGTATGGATTTGCACGAATCATGCTCCATGGTCATCCAGTAGTATCTTGTCCTTAGGATTTTCTTTACAAGGACAAATCCGTTCATGTGAGGACCGCATGCCCCTGCGTGCACCTCCCCCAGTAGTTTTGTAGCCTCCTCGGCATCTACATATCTGAGTAAGCCGAGGTCCGGCGTCCTTTTGTACAATACTTCTTTGTTCAGAAAAAAACCGTTAGCCAGCCTTCTGATGGTCTTTCTCTGATTTGCTTAACTCTCTGGGGGTATTCTCCCTTCTCCAAGTATGTCTTGATGTCGGTGTACCACGGTTGGCCATCCGGCTCGGCCTCGATGTGGGTGCAGTGAGCTTGTTCTTCCCTTATCGTGATCTCCAGAGGGTCGATGTGAACGTTTTCGGGCTGCTGGATCATGGAGGCTATCGTAGCCAATGCGTCCGCAAACTCATTTTGCGCTCTCAGGGTATGCCCGAAATTGATGGTCTTGACTCTCCCACATAGTCTTTGCACCAAATTCACATATGGGAGTATCTTATCGTTTTTGGTCGCCCAACTTCCTTTTACCTGATTTATGAGCAAATCAGAATCTATGATTATCAACAACTTTGGTATGTTCATGTCCAACGCTTTCCAGAGGCCGAGGATGCATGCTTCGTACTCTGCCATGTTGGTAGTACACCTAAAGTTGAGCTTCGCTGCCATCGGATAGTGTTGTCGTGTCTCCGATATCAATACTGCCGCGATACCTGACCCTTTGTAATTGACCGCCCCATCAAAGAACAACCTCCATCCTATGTATGGTTTCGTTAATTCTACCTCTATAGCTAGTACCTTCTCATCTGGGAAGAAAGTCCGCAGAGGCTCAAGCTCATTGGCGACAAGGCTCGCTTCCAGCAGGTCAGCTATGGCTTGTCCTTGGATGGCCTTTTGTACTATGTATATGATGTCAAATTCACGTAGCAACATCTGCCATTTAGCCAACTTTCCCACGGGCATTGGTTGCATGAAAATGTATCTTAATGGATCCATTCGGGATATGAGGTGGGTGGTGAACACCGATAGGTAGTGCCTCAGCTTCTGAGCGATCCAAGTTAGAGCGCAACAGGCCTATTCTATGAGTGTGTACCGCGCCTCGTAGGATGTAAACTTCTTGCTCAAATAGTAGATGTTATGTTCCTTTTTGCCTTCTTCGTCATGCGGGACGGCATACGACCGAAGCGTTCTCGATGCGATAGGTACTGATGAAGAAGACTCCCTTGCCTGGTGGTACCAGAACGGGGGGATTGGAGAGATATCTTTTGATTTTGTCGAAAGCCCCTTAGCATTCCTCCGTTTAGTTCGTGGGAGCGTCTTTTTTGAGCAATTTAAGGATCAGTTCCATGATAACGGTGGACTGGGCTATGAACTGCTCAATGTAGTTCAACCTTCCTAAGAAACTCATGACCTCTTTCTTGGTTTTGGGCGGTGGCAATTCCTGAATCGCTTTGATTTTGGTAGGATCCAGTTCAATGCCCCTGCGGCTGACTATGAATCCCAACAACATTACGCAGGGCACTGCGAATGCGCGGTTAGCGGGGTTCGATTTGATTGAATTTGCAAAGCTTGTCGAAGAACTTGCGCGAAGTGTATGGTGTGTTCGAGCTTTCTTTTGACTTTATGATGACATCGTCCACATAGACTTCGATATCTCGATGCATCATATCATGGAATAGGGTAGTCATGGCTCTCGTATGTGTGGCGCGGCGTTTTTGAGGCCGAACGGCGTGCACATAATGATAGACTTCCCAAAGGGGTGATAAAGGTTTGTCTTTTCGGTGTCTTCTCGCTCATGAGTATACGGCGGTACACAGCGAAACAATCCACAAATAACTGCAGTTCGTGTTTGGCGCAGTTATCTATCAGGATGTGGATGTTCGGGAGAGGGAGTTATCCTTTGGTACAGGCGGCTAAGATCTCGGTAGTCTATGCGAGTTCGGATCTTTCCGAGTCCTTCATGAGCCGGCACTATGTTTGTCACACCCTTAATACGATAGGGTGTGATGGGCATCCGACCACCCCCAGGGCCGGCGAACCGCGACTCTCGTAATACTCATGCCAATCAGGCCCCGGACCTTTAAGTCATAACATAGATACACAATGAAAGTTCTTCGGAAACAAACATGCTATTTATCCTTTTCGGGGTCAAATAAAATCTGTAACATATAGAAACATATAGAACTTATAATACAATGCATAATGACACATCGGCTTACATAACGCTTACATGTCGACATCTTATACCCACGACAAACGTCGCAAAGTCTCTAACATGGAACATGAAACCGTATCATAATGCTCGACTCGGCGGCACTCCGGAGAAAATGGAGCTCGCCAATCGCGTTGGAACATCTTGCTAATATCTTCAACTCATGCGGGTGTACACGCGGCATGAAACGCGACCCCGAAGAAAGGGGTCGACGGAATATATCGAGTATGTAAACCATGAAATACAATAAGCGGGATCATGCGAAGTAAAGAGTACGAGAAAATCGTAAAACTTGCCTTCGAAAAGATTTGTCATGCATATCAAAATCATGTAATCATCATGTATACATATAGCGTGTCCGGCCCTCTAATGAGGGACTCGGTGTATAAAATCATCATAAGCATGTACATATAGTGTGTCCCGGCTCTCTAGTGAGGGACTCGGTAAATAAAATCATGTCATATCATGTATATATGTACATATATATATATACATAGCGTGTCCCGGCCTCTAGTGAGGGACTCGGTGAATAGCGTGTCCCGGCCCGCTAGCGAGGGACTCGGTATGCCATCTCGGCCGCCAACCCCACATCATCACATCATCATATACATATATATATATATAGCGTGTCCGGCCCTCTAGTGAGGGACTCGGTGAATAATGCAAAGGAGTTGCACGAATGCGTGTCCTGGCCCGGGTCTCAGTGAAAGACATATTGAGCTTCGCACGAGCAGAGTAGTGAGAAATCATATGCACATAAATCATCATAACAGACTCAATGGATAAGCAAGTAGTCGACGCTCGCGAGCTAGAACAATAATCATGTTAGGTTCTTTTCAAAAAGAAGATCGTATCAAATCCGTTCTAAATATTTTGTCATTAAAACTGCATTAAAATAAATTTAAGGGATCGCAAGCACATATCAAGTCAATTCGAGCCCGCTCGTAAAAGTTACGGGCCTTACCTATCATGGAACCTCATGCGAACATATCGAAGCGATCCGAGCCTTTCGGTGAAAGTTACGGACGTTCGTAGTTTCGGAGTTGTTTAGGAACAAAACTCTTTTGAAAACAAACTCTTATGCAATCTTTGAAATCCATTCATGCGAAAGTCATAAAGACCATAATTTGACTATATTAAGAATATGATTATCAAGAAACAAATATGGATCATAAACATGCTCGGATCGCAAGAGTAGAATTACCTCGGGGTACGTGTCATAACTTACTTTTCACTAAGACATGCCAAAGAAAGAAGGGTGAAGCTTATATACCTTAGCCGCTTCCTAAGCTAATCCGAATTCAAGTCTCGACTCTCCAAGGTCTACACAACGTCAATAGATATCGGATATTAGTCATAAACATCGAAGAATCCAATTCCAAGCCATTACTTTTCTACAGAAATTTGGGCAGCATTTCGCCTATAAATTCATCAACCCCGAGAATTCGACTCGGCCAAACTCATCAACAACCATACCAACAACACACTAGCAACATCAACAAGCAATTCCAAACGCATTTTAACATTAATAACTCCTTTCTATATAATTCGACGACATTCATTTATATTCAAATAAACTACATACGATCAATTCAATACCAATGCTCATATATTCGATTACTAATCCGCAACCATTCACACATGATTTAAGAACATTCCAAGTAATCCATACAATATTCAAAACAACCCAACCAATAGGCCACTCCACCCGAAACCATTCCAATTCAACAAGAACATTACAAACACCTTTCTTTCTTCTACATTCATAAATTATGTCAACAATACATGCATTTACAACTTCATTTTCATAAATTCAAGAAACCATATCAAGATCACATTATCTTCCAATTCAGCCCGCACAATTATAACCTTAACTTGGATCATTAAAACTTCATTTTACATCATAGAGTTCACAACGACGACAACCAAAATACTACATCACATTAGTCCTACATGCCCACACCAAATCAACCCATTTTCGGCCACAACAACAACATACAAGTTCCATGGTTTTCATCCATTTCTACACATTACAACAACACCCAAACGTGCTAAATACAATTAGTTCATCACTCCTACACAATCAACACACACACACGGCCACAACACCATACATACGGCCACACTTTAACTTACCATATTTCATGAGTTTCATCCATTTCCACATACTACGACATACACCAACCATTCATAACACATACAAACAAGATTAAATCTTACCTTCTTCATTCACTTCTTCACTCGGCTAGAGTTGGTGAATTGCGACAACGAGCGGTTTTCTTGTTCCAACGACTACTCCACGTTGACGAGGACCTTCCAATTGATATGAAAGCTAGAAGAAACAAATTTTCCTTGAACAATTTTTGTTGGAGCTTATTCGGCCATAGCTATGGCCGAATGACTCTCTCTTGCTTTCTCTCAAATTTTCTTGAACTTTCTAAGGTGGAGAGGAAATAATATGACTAATTAGTCATCCTCCACATGCTTATATTAATCACACAAGTGTACCATGGCCCACACCACACACATGCACGTCACATTAAACATTTTTTTTGATTCATGAATTTTGTAGTTTCTAAAACTTCACTTTTGGCCCCATATTTCATGAAATATTAGTTTCCATAATTTCACTTTTACCCCAAATTCCTTAATATTTCCATCCAACAAAATTCATAAGCAACTTATATCTTAAAACAAAGTCGGAAAAATAGCCTTGTCTTTAACTTGTCGCAACTAATTTAAAAATATTCCGACGTACAAAATGCGGGATATAACATCCTTCCCCCCTTTAGAACATTCGTCCTCGAATGTTCAACTAGTCGTATAGGGTCTTAAGGATCTCGAGGGGGGTTTCCTTTACTACATAACATGCAATCTCGTTTACCAATCATGTTTCTCTTTCATTTCCTCCTCAGGTTCGCAAGTCCTTTCCTTTCTGATATTATTCCGCCACGGTGCCGTGACGGAAGCTACGGCTTTAGCACGCAACCTCCTTGCCTTACAACTAGTGTAATAAGGTTCGGTGCATCTCGAGTTATGCTTTTCCTTCTTGTCGAATCTGATTACGTTCTTCACGAATGATAGCTTCAAGCATACCCATTCGCCAGTCTGGAATTCTAAGTGTCGATACCGATTGTCGTCATAAGATTTCTGTCGTTTCTGAGCTACTAAGAGTCGTTCCCTGCTTTAACCATTATCGGCTGATACAATTCTGAAAGAAGTTGGCGTATAAATTC
This sequence comes from Lycium ferocissimum, assembly GCF_029784015.1. Classification (NCBI taxonomy): domain Eukaryota; kingdom Viridiplantae; phylum Streptophyta; class Magnoliopsida; order Solanales; family Solanaceae; genus Lycium; species Lycium ferocissimum. The sequence continues at coordinate 60,094,611 of NC_081353.1, forward strand.
ACCCTCCTTTTAATGGCCAACTAGTTCTGATCACTTGCTTAAATCGTCTTACAATCTTTCTTTATCATCTTGTCACATTTTCCACACATCGTCTCATGTCATTACCTTATCTCTACTCCGAACTCTTCTATCATTCCTTTGCTAGAATCTTGCTCTCAACTTTCCTGTCACACGTGATGTTGCAATCTTTACCCGAATGTACGAAGGGGGTCAAATTATTCTGAGAACCGCCTCAACGTAGTTTCGCTAATCCTTATGTTTCACTTTATCTTTGCCTTTCTTCTCCTACCCCCAGCGTCGGAATACATTTTTTTGGTCCAACCATAAGCATGTCTTGTTCGTTCTCAGTATTAGTTCCACCTCGGTAATTTATCTCAAACCATCCTAACAACTTTCCTTAATGTACCTAAGATATTATCACCGTATTGTTGTTACCGACCTTAAACTTTTCTCGTTACGCATTTACTTGATCTCACCTCCAGTGTATAAATATTCATAGGTAACATGACTGCCCTTGCACGACCTGCATATTCAATCTTAGTCACGACCGTTCCTTCTCCTGGTTCGTACTATTCCACATCTTACCCCCGTGCTCGCATTTGCTAGGAGTCTACCTTATCGTACTCCTTTTCCCCTGCTTTTCTTACTTCCTACCATAGGAAATTTTCTACTGCTAACAACCACTCTATTGCCTACATCTTAACCTCTGATCCCGTATAGCCGTACTACCTTTCACAATGTCTCCGTAAGCTACTCGTTACTTTCCTTTGTCATATTCCCTCTTTAAGTCTCCATTTCCTAATATCATGTTATTTCGGATACTTACAATTAATTCTCAGTGCCATCTCGATTATTACCCTGACTTCTATTCCTTTACTGCTGGCTCTTCGATCTCCCTAGCTTGTCTCAGCAACGAACTTTACCTGCGGCCCACGCATTCGTATCCAGGACATTGTCATGTCGATTGTCTTCGTCTTACATTTGTATCTCTCTCCCTCGCTTCCCCCCTTTAGGGGTGTACTTATACTGTCGCCCAATTCTACTTTGCCCTAAATCCGTATTTCCAATCTCAATTAAGCGGTACTTTTATCCCGACATTTTGATCCCCTTGTCGTTCATTTACTCACTTTCTTTCCTTTCCAAATATCATTGTGTTAGGACCTTCCGAGTTTAACCTGTGATAAAAACAGCATCGACTTGCCTTATAACATTCGTGCCATTTATATTTTTCTTCTCACTTGAACTTCGTTACCTTGTTCAATTAATGTCTTCCATATACCGCCACATTGGTCGCCGGAATGCATATGTCCTTTGATCTAGCCATGTACAGGATATCTTATGCATACCTATATACACATATACTCTCTACTATCTCGCTTCCAAGGTACCTTCAAACACTATTCCAACTCACCCTAATTCCAGAGTTGCGACGTATCTTTTTCCTCTTTATCGATCTAATTCGCCTCGTTCTGCGCGACCTTTTTGGGTTTCTGCCCACTCCGCAGACTCTAATCTTCCTTAGATTAATCTCACTTCCCATCTGCTTCTTACGTTTGAATTTGTAGGACTTTCAAAAAACTTCCCAGGGGGTCACCCATCCTGAAATTGCTCTCACCCCAGCACGCTTAACTTTGGGACTCCGATGAATTACGACGCTTTAATGCTGATATGATCGCGTCCCCTTCATTGCATGACCTTAGAGTAAGACATAAGTCCTAACGTAAATTGAAGCCTTGACACGTATTTCGATACGCTCTCATCACACAATTACGATTTTAGCCCTCCTTTAGTCCCAAGATTCTTTTCACCTGTGGATATGATTACCTTTCGTCCTAAACTTCCAGATCCCCAATGGCGATGAACTCGCTTTGATCGTCATTACTTATAAATACTTGGTTACCGGCCTTTGGATTTCTGCTCTTATTTTACTTCGTTCCTCACCCTTTCTGTAACCGGGTCTTTCGCAGTTCCGTCACTTATAGTGCTCGTATCCTTGGCTGCATAAATCATGGCCTGTCACTACACTGTTGTCTCGCTTTCTTCTTATTTCCTTCTTCCAATTATCCTTTCTTTTCCTACACTCACTATCGTTTTCGTTATTATACAATCCTTATTCCAAACTTCCCCTACCGAACTTGATAAGCCTTTCCTATTCGTTCTATCGCTCGCTTCTCCGTTTCACACTCGTCGTTAGATTCTAGCGACATAGATCATATCGTAACTTTAGCCACTTTCTCACTAGGCTTTTCTTATTTTCATAACAATCCTCGTTATACTTACATTATATCTCATTCGTGATCAATCCTATGTGATAATACTTCTTAAAGCTCTTCCCTTTCTGATCAACTTTATCTTTAATATTTCCCAAACTGTCTTATCAATACGTTCATATCCGTCACGATTCTTTTCCTCCGTACTCTTGTCTTAATCACACTATTACTCCTTTCAACTATAAGCTCGTCGTAATTCGTCCCTACTTGTCCATTCGATCGGCACCTTAAACAACACTTCATCACGACTTACCAGCCTCCTTTGTTTTTTGGATCGCCTTTTAGGGCTACAAGTCTTTTCCAAATTCTTTTCACCGTGTCGATATCGAACTTCCAATTATTGTTATCCCCAATTTCCGCAATTAACTTCTTTCCCGAGGTCGGCTGCGCTCGTATCTTAGTCAAAATTTTATCATCACTATTGGCGCGACCCGTTTCCAGATATATCACAAACCTAAATCTCATTCTTTTTTTTTTTATTCCTGGAAAAATTTCGGCAGAGTTTTCTCTGTAACTGTTACTATCTCAAAACCTGTACACAGGAAATACCAACAATGCCTCACAGGGCCAGCATACATATATACATATCGCATCATATCACAGCCACACGGGGCTCCCATTATCATCAACAGTACAGAAATAATAAGCACACCTCGTATGCCCTCCTCAATCGGCACCTGTCACACTTTCTTGTTTACTTTCTCTTTTGATCTTCAACTCGTATTTCAATCGTACTTCCATATCTTACCCGACATATATCTTTCATACCGTTACTTACCTGCGTACTTCGTAGCTTCTAATGTCGCTAGTCGTTTTCTTCCGTCGATGCCATTTCTCTGCTGAAGTCAAAGGTCAGTGTCGGAAATTTCATTTCCTATAACTTGGCTCTACGGCACGATCTAAGATGTCATAGAGGAGTAACCATCCTAGATGCCCCGTAGCCTCCTGTTTATAAATGTGGCGCGCTTCACACCATAAACAGGACTCTACCGGACACGACTTTGCAGACAACCCCTAGGACGAACCGCTCTGATACCAATTTGTCACACCCTTAATCCGATAGGGTGTGATGGGCACCCGACCCTTACCTAGGGCCGAGCGAACCCACTGACTCTCGTAATACTCATAATCAGACTGGACCTTTAAATCATAACATAGATACACAATGAAAGTTCTTCGGAAACAAACATGCTATTTATCCTTTTCAGATCAAATAAAATCTGTAACATATAGAAACATATAGAACTTATAATACAATGCATAATGACACATCGGCTTACATAGCCGCTTACATAACCGACATCTTATACCCACGACACTGTCTGCAAAGTCTCTAACATGGAACATGAAACCGTATCATAATGCTCTGACTCGGCAGCACTCCGGAGAAAATGGAGCTCACCAATCCCGCTGGAACATCTTCTGCTAATATCTTCAACTCATCTGGGTGTACCGCGCGGCATGAAACGCGACCCCCCGAAGAAAGGGGTCGGTACGGAATATGTACCGAGTATGTAAACCATGAAATACAATAAGCGGGATCATACTGAAGTAAAGAGTACAGAAAATCGTAAAACTTGCCTTCGAAAAGATTTATCATGCATATCAAAATCATGTAATCATCATGTATACATATAGCGTATCCCATCCCTCTATTGAGGGACTCGGTGTATAAAATCATCATAAGCATGTACATATAGCGTGTCCCGGCCCTCTAGTGAGGGACTCGGTAAGTAAAATTATGTCATCATCATGTATGCATGCATGTACATATATATATATATATATATACATATATATATATATATATAGGGACTATGAATAGCGTGTCCCGGCCCCGCTAGCAAGGGACTCGGTATGCCATCCTGGCCGCCATCCCCATATCATCACATCATTATATATATATATATATAGCGTATCCCGGCCCTCTAGTGAGGGACTCGGTGAATAATGCAAAGGAGTTGCACGAATGCGTGTCCTGGCCCGGGTCTCAGTGAAATACATATTGAGCTTCGCACGAGCAGAGTAGTGAGAAACCATATGCACATAAATCATCATAACAGACTCAATGGATAAACAAGTAGTCGACGCTCGAGAGCTAGAACAATAATCATGTTAAGTTCTTTTCAAAAAGAAGATCGTATCAAATCCGTTCTAAATATTTTGTCATTAAAACTGCACTAAAATAAATTTAAGGGATCGCAAGCACATATCAAGTCAATCCGAGCCCGCTCGTAAAAGTTATGGGCCTTACCTATCATGGAACCTCATGCGAACATATCGAAGCGATCCGAGCCTTTCGGTGAAAGTTACGGACGTTCGTAGTTTCGGAGTTGTTTAGGAACAAAACTCTTTTGAAAACAAACTCTTATACAATCTTTGAAATCCATTCATGCGAAAGACATAAAGACCATAATTTGACTATATTAAGAATATGATTATCAAGAAACAAATATGGATCATAAACATGCTCGGATCGCAAGAGTAGAATTACCTCGGGGTACGTGTCATAACTTACTTTTCACTAAGACATGCCAAAGAAAGAAGGGTGAAGCTTACATACCTCGATCGCTTCCTAAGCTAATCCGAATTCAAGTCTCGACTCTCCAAGGTCTACACAACGTCAATAGATATCGGATATTAGTCATAAACATCGAAGAATCCAATTCCAAGCCATTACTTTTCTACAGAAATTTGGGCAGCATTTCCCCTATAAATTCATCAACCCCGAGAATTCGACTCGGCCAAACTCATCAACAACCATACCAACAACACACTAGCAACATCAATAAGCAATTCCAAACGCATTTTAACATTAATAACTCCTTTCTATATAATTCGACGACATTCATTTATATTCAAATAAACTACATACGATCAATTCAATACCAATGCTCATATATTCGATTACTAATCCGCAACCATTCACACATGATTTAAGAACATTCCAAGTAATCCATACAATATTCAAAACAACCCAACCAATAGGCCACTCCACTCGAAACCATTCCAATTCAACAAGAACATTACCAACACCTTTCTTTCTTCTACATTCATAAATTATGTCAACAATACATGCATTTACAACTTCATTTTCATAAATTCAAGAAACCATATCAAGATCACATTATCTTCCAATTCAGCCCACACAATTATAACCTTAACTTGGATCATTAAAACTTCATTTTACATCATAGAGTTCACAACGACGACAACCAAAATACTACATCACATTAGTCCTACATGCCCACACCAAATCAGCCCATTCAACGGCCACAACAACAACATACAAGTTCCATGGTTTTCATCCATTTCTACACATTACAACAACACCCAAACGTGCTAAATACAATTAGTTCATCACTCCTACACAATCAACACACACACACAGCCACAACACCATACATACGGCCACACTTTAACTTACCATATTTCATGAGTTTTCATCCATTTCCACATACTACGACATACACCAACCATTCATAACATATACAAACAAGATTAAATCTTACCTTCTTCATTCACTTCTTCACTCGGCTAGAGTTGGTGAATTGCGACAACGAGCGATTTTCTTGTTCCAACGACTACTCCACGTTGACGAGGACCTTCCAATTGATATGAAAGCTAGAAGAAATATTTTTTTCCTTGAACAATTTTATATATTGGAGCTTATTCGGACATAGCTATGGCCGAATGACTCTCTCTTGCTTTCTCTCAAATTTTCTTGAACTTTCTAAGGTGGAGAGAAATAATATGACTAATTAGTCATCCTAATACATGCTTATTAATCACACATGTGGCCATGGCCCACACCATGCACATGCACGTCACATCTCCTTTTTTTTTTCATGAATTTTGTCAAGTTTCTAAAACTTCACTTTTGGCCCCATATTTCATGAAATATTAGTTTCCATAATTTCACTTTTACCCCAAATTCCTTAATATTTCCATCCAACAAAATTCATAAGCAACTTACATCTTAAAACAAAGTCGGAAAAATAGCCTTGTCTTTAACTTGTCGCAACTAACTTAAAAATATTCCGACGTACAAAATGCGGGATATAACAATGTTGGCCACCCAAGAGGGTTAGGACGTTACTTCCACTATTCCTGACTCGAATCTGCTTTTCCATCTCGTCCTTTATCCTGATACTCATATCTGGTTTGAATTTTTGCGTCCTTTGTTTGACTGGAGTAAAACCTTCCTTGATAGGTAATTTATGGGCTACTATTTCAGTTCTCAACCCTGGCATATCTGCGTATGACCAAGCGAAGAAGTCCACATATTCCTTCAACAAAGCTATGAGCTCTTCTCTTTGTGGGGCTCCTAAGTGAGTGCTGATTTGTGTTTTTTTGACATCTTCTCCGTCACCGAGGTTGATCACCTCAGTTTCATCATTTGGCTTCTTCTTTTCTTTCAATTCTTCCAACTCTTCTATCAGTCCTTCTGGCATTATTGTCGAGTCGTCGTATTCCTGAGTCATCATATTCCTCGTACTCCTGTTGGTCACTTTCTTCATTCGTTTCGTGACATCTCATGACATTTTTGATTGTTTTATTATGATTATTACTGAAAAAGCGAGGCGAAGTAACAATAGGCTTATTTTCGGTTGTTATTACCTAGTTAGTAAGAAAATCAATTATTATTAATCAGTAAAAAGTAGTGATTTGCGAGACTTTCATTAATTCAAAAGGTAACTGATTACAACTGTGGTCCTGGTCCGGAACAACGTCGGGCCATTTCTGTTTTAAAACACCGCAAAATACTTTTTTAGGAAAGGGGCGATCGTTCGGGCCTCAGCCGATGTCACCGTTTTTAGCAAAAGATTTTTTTTTTTTTCAAAAAAAGTCCATCTCTCTACCGAGGAGCCAAGAGGGGGGTGGATGTCCAATTGTTCAGGCGTTCTTCTGGCCTCAGACTGCGTATGTTGGGTGTCTCCTGACTTTCTTCAGCGACCGCGTAGCATCCCTTTTCTTGGAACAACGATTTGAGACTTTCACCAGCTTCCTCTTCATTCAGCATCGGCATCTTTCTGGGGAATGACTAGTACAGACTCGGGATTGGACGAGGCAGTTTCCCTGTTCTGGGCTTTCTTCTGATTGCCCTCATGAGCTCGTCTTCGTTAGGGGTATACCCTAGACCGAAGTGGTAGTTCTCTTTTGGGATTGGCACAGGCTCTGTTATCCCTTCGAGGGTTCTTCCTAAGCCTTTTCCTATTTCAAAGTCGTTTCTCAACATAGTAAAGGCGATCATTTTGTAGACTGCTAGCATAGGTGTGCCGACCTCTTCTTCAGCATGTGTAGCCCCCACGTATTCCACTACATGGAAGTTGGAGAAATGAGGACTCCCTTCAATCACGGGGACGGTGTTGTAAGGATGCTTCTGAGTATCCCTCTCAGATGCCACTACAATTTCTTGCCCTTGCCATTCGAATTTTATGGCCTGGTGCAGACTTGATGGCACCGCACCGGCGAAGTGGATCCAGGGTCTTCCTAAGAGCATATTGTAATTGGCAGTGATTGCCATGACTTGGAACTCTGCTGTGAAGGAGGCAGGCCCGACCTAGATTTGTAGATCGACCTCTCCCGAGGAATTACTTAGGGATCCACCGAATCCCCTGATGTTTGTCCCGTTCTGGTGAATCTTGCCTATGTCATAGCCAAGCTGTGTTAGGGTGGTTACGGGGCAAATGTTGAGGCCTGACCCGTTATCCACAAGTACTCTTCCTACGGCCTTTTCACGACATGCCAGGGTGATACGGAGGGCTTTCTTATGGGACGTCCCTACGACGGGGCAGCTCTTCCTTGGAGAAGCAGATTTTATGTTCTCCAATGATATGGGCCACTAGCCCGGCTAAATCTGCACTACTCGTCCCTGCTGGTACGTGTGCATCATCCAATATCTTAATAAGGGCATGCCTATGCGTTGGTGAGCTGGCCAACACTGACAACACCGAGATTTATGCCGGCGTCTTCTTCAAATGCTCAACAATGAATAATCTTTTGGCTGCATGCGTCGCCAGAAATCTTTGGCCTCTCCTTCGGTTATCGCCTTTTTATGAGTATTCTCCTTCCTTGTGGCGTTCTAGGCCAATTCTGCAGGAGTGTAGCATCTCCCCGAACGAGTCATGCCTTGGGTAATCACAGCCAGCACAGTGATTAGCTTTTTAGGGTCCTGACAATCTGTTGTGCTACCTGGGCCATTACAGGTGCTGGGACCAAAGTTCTGAATATAGCCTTGGGAACCATCGGACTGAGGATCAAGACTTTGAATTTGGGATGTTCCTGGAGTGTGAGGGAAGCAACCATCTGTTACAGAGGCTTGGTGATTCTGGGAGACAACGTTCTACAAGCTTTCCAGTCTTCATCCCTTTCTATCATGTGGACCCCATCCTTTCCATGATTCGGTAGCGGGTTCCTGTTTACATTAGGGGTTGCAGTTTGCAAGACGATTTCCCTTTTGTCGATCAGATCTAGGATTTTATGCTTCAAGTTTATACAATCCTCCGTGCTATGCCCGACCCCTCCTGAGTGGTAGGCACAAGTTTGATCGGCCCTGTAAAACCAGCTTCCTGGCTATGCCAGCTTTGGCGGGGCTTTCTGAATTAGCCCTGCGGTCAGCAGCCTTTCTAGCAGTCTAGCCCTCGGTTCGAGGAGCTTCGTGAATTCCCTCACAGTGTTTTTCTGTGTGGATGTGGCGCATTATATGTTGGGGGTGGTGGCTGATTTTGGTAATTCTGGGTTTGATAGGCTTGTGGGTGATTATTTTATAGTGGACGATAGTTTTGCTGGGGTGGTGGCTGGTATGTTTGTTGTGGTGGCGGTTGGTAAGCAGGGGCGGATATACAGACACTAGGTGGAGCCGTGTACGCTGGCACACCGGTGGTAAATGCTGGTTGTGTGTAATACACGGGTACTGAGTTGTACGGAGGGGTAGAGTAATTCAAAAGGGGTGGGGCTTGGTGGGAAAGTGATGGTCCTTTTGGATTTTGGTTTGAAATGTGGGATATGCTTGCCACGTTCTCTTTTTTTTTTGCGAAAGATTACCGCGGCAACCTGCCTAGATGCTTTGTTGAAGATACTGACGATCTTTCCAGATTTGAGGCCATCTTCTATGGCCTCTCCCATTTTTACTAATTCAGAGAACGCCCTTCTGGCAATGGACAACATCCTATCATAGAAATCTGGCTCCTGTGACCTGATGAATACGGAAACGAGCTCTCCTTCGCTCATTGGTGGCTGCACAAGGGCTGCTTTGACCCTCCATCTACTGGCGAATTCTCCATAGTTTTCTGTTGATTTTTTCTTGACCTTCTCGAGGTAGTAGCGGTCTGGTACGGTCTCGATATTGAACCGTAACCTTTCCATGAAGGATTCTGCCATGTCTTCCTAACGAAGCCATTGTCGCATGTCCTGTGTGGCGAACCATTTTGCGGCCTTACTGGTCAGGCTAAACTGAATAATCACATGATCAAGGGTTCATTCCTTTTTACTCTGACTAACTGGTCACAGTATGAACAGAGGTGGGCTTTGGGGTTTCCTGTCCCATTGAACATTTAGAATTTCGGGATTAAACCCTTTTGGCAGGTTCAGATCTGGATACATACATAAGTCATCGTATCTTAGACCCATCGCCTTCCTGGTGTCCCTGTTGGATCTTTTCAATAATTACTCCATCTTTTTCTCCATGTCTTTCTCCCGCTTGTCCTGTTCAGCCCTCCAAATCCTTTTCATCTCCTCGTAGTGATCTAACTCTTTGTGTCCTGGGAAGGATTCACTTGGGACGTTAGGAGTGAAGAAGGATACTTGGGGGGAGATGTGGTTGAACGGGATAGTGGTGTTTTGCCCAGCAGGCAGGGCTGGTGCGTGTGTTTGGCTTGTCTGATTGAAGCTTATGAAGGGAAAGGGAGGAGGGGCTCTTTTTCCTTCGACGGAAGCGTTCTTTTTGGCATCGGCTGGTCTTGGAGAGTATCGATGGTAGTTAACAATGTTGTGATCATATCCTCTTGGGATGCGGCCTCTTACGAGTCCTGGGTGTCCCTATTGTGGAGAGCGAGCTCATTTCTTGTTTCTTCGGGAGTACTAGTCATTTTGTCATTTTCTTTGTCGAAGAGGGATGCTAACGCGGCTTTGGATCTCATGAGATATGCCAGCTTTTAATATCACACTAATCGGCCCTTTTTTGTAAGATAAGAATAACTCAACGGTAAAGAAGTTAGTTTCCGCGCAGCAAACAGAAAGACAGAATATCACATACAGGTATTTAATGCACAAATAGCACATAAGGTCGTATATTGAATCTTGGGTACCCTTGATCCGACGTTCTAAAGTCTTGGATATCGTGGGCTTTTATGTCGGGGTGGATTTTGGTTTGGTGGTCTCCGGGTTGACTTAACACGGCGAACCCTTGGGCTTGTCATTTAGGGGAACAGGGTAATTCATAATTCAAAACAGAAAGGGATCGAGTCTTACGTAGACTGCCTACGTATCCCGCTGTAGGAAATCAAGTCCTACGTAGTTCGATTACAAAGAAGGATATACATTTCTTCCTAAATATCCTTTGACTAATCCTTGCTATAGACATCCCCTGACCAGGCCCAACTAAGGCTTCCCGCGTATCCCTCCATTGGGACATGTGTCGGCGCGGTTCCTTTAAATTTTTATGAGGGTGGGGGTAACATTTTTGCAAAAGACGGGACTCCTAATATCTACCCAAAAGTATAGTTCCTGCTAGCCGCTATCCTTACGAGCTTGCTTTCTCATATCGGATTTCTCTTCGCTTAGAACCATGGTGGGAGCAGGACTAAAATCTATCCGGTCCTGATCATATTCTTGAGCTCGAGCTTGAAAGCATGGCATCTTTTAATATCATGTCCCCTGGCTCTGGTATGGTACAGGCAGAACGTGTTTCTATGGGCCCAACGTGCGACTGCAGACTGTGTTCCACAGTTCGATTTTGTTCAATGAAGCGAACGTTGAGAAGAGACAAGCATACGACTACTCAAAAATTGTGAAATCATACCGCCATATTTAGGTCTCGGGGGTAACCCCCTCTCTTGGGTGGTGGGGGCATGGACCAGCAAAGTATGTGGCCCTCATAATGTTTCGATGATCTTGTCATCTATGAGGCTAACAATTCTACTTCTTAACGCTAGACACTCATTCAAGGTATTCCGTGCCTGATTGAGATGAAGCGGGCATCTTTTGTAGGCATACACCAAGTCAGGGACCGATAATCTAGCCCTAGTGGTGCAATCTATCCCGGCAGCAATCATTTTCTTGAACACCTCCTTACAAGTGACGGGCAACGGAGCTACTCTGAATGGAGAAGATCGAGCTTTGAAGTCTATGCTCTATGGAGCTGACGCAGGGAGATTTGTCCTTCCAAAATTCTCTGAAGCCATAGTAGAGGTGGCAGGCATTAGCATGGGCAAAGGCACATAGAAATCCGTTCCGTCCTCAGTGGAGGCATAATAACCAAACTCGTCATCCGCGTCATTCCCTTGGAACTCGGGGAACATTTCGAACGGGTTCTCCCCTCATTCGGCCTCTACATCGACGGGCTCCGTTTCTTCCATGTCTTGAAGCTCTTCCTCTTCTTCCTCTAGTTCCTCTTCTTCCTCCTCCGGCTCTTCTTCCTCATCGGGCTGTTCTTCCTCAACGGGTTCAAGGTCCTCCTCCCAGGGCTTTGCTCCCTTCTGTGGGTCTGGTGCGAACACCCATGGGTCTGAACCGGCCCTTTGTTCCCCGTTGGTTCCCTCTGGGGTTCCTTCCCTAGGTGTTATCGGTCTTCTTTCCAGTGGTATGTAGTTCAACACCAATTCTTTCACCTTTTCAGGGATATTTTCGTAATACTGTTCCCGGGGTATGCCCTCCAGCGGGTTCCCAACCATGTCCAGTAACCCGTCTACCTCTTCAATCCTTTTCCTTATTTCTTGGAGGTGTTTCTCCATTTGCGCAAGACTTTGCCTCGCAAAGATCTCGCCTGTCTCTCCTGCAGTCCGTGCTTCGCCACCTTGATTTGCCATTGCAAGTCAACCTATAGTGAAGATAAGTTCGGGTAAGTTTCAAACCTCATAGTTTTTCTTCCGGGTATGTAGTTTGGATTATTGGATCAATTTTACCCAAGCTCAATACATAATCATACACACAACACGTGAGCATGCGAAACACGTAGTAGATAAGCATGTAATTTATTTTCGCATGCAGATAAGCATGTAATTTACAGGAATTTATACCATTCACGTTCCTAAGGCCTCTCGAGTCAAGGCCTTCCTAGTTATTTGAAACATTTAGGTGCCATTTGTGAAGGTGAACCATTGCCCCGAAAAAGTCATCATAATTAATAATAATAGTAATGTCTTTCCCAAAGGGATTACAAAAGTGATGACAAAAGCCGACATGGGGCTTATATATAAAAAAAGAAAAAGAAAAATCAGTAATCAAAGAGGTCCTCCGGCGGCTGATGTCGAGGCTTGGTTCGTTCTGGCCTTCTTGATCCTTCGGAGGGTAGTCCGGATACGAAGGCGTGCTTGGCTGTAGCTCCATTCTCCGACAATCACCGGCCCCGTTTCTTCCAGATTCTAAGCAAATGCTCGTCCGTACCTTCCAAGCATTCTTTCATGCCTCTTCTTGGGCTTCCGGGGGGGGCGCGGGTCGCGGCCTGTGCGTGAGATCGGCGTCCCCGTAGCCACACACGATACCCGAGGTCGCACCCTCGTCTCCAACCCTCGCCAGAGCCGAGCATCCGGGCCCTCACCACACGGCCATTCCATCTCTAAGGAATACCCCGCCGTGCCTCCTCGATTATCCGTTCGGTGTGTTCAATGATGAATCCTGCCGGAGTTTCCACTCCGAGGTATCACTTGCCTCCTACCGAATTGTCTTAAAACCCCGGATGGATAGTAAGGACGATCCCTCGAACCCCGACTAGCAGCACAAATAGGCAATTCTTGCCTCGACTACCACCGCGGCCTCGGATATAAAATCGTGGAACATCCAACGGATCCGATCTTCACCAAGTCGCGAGGAATTCACCAGAATTTTTGTACATAAACCCGAGATTTGGACAGTAATTCACGAGGCGGTCTATCCGGTTCTGTCGACTCCAACCTTGAATCTCTTTGGCCATAGTAAGGTGTTTGATGATCCACCATTGCAGCAACATATTTCACCCTTGGAAGTATCGGAAGCGATTCCGGCATTTGTCAAGAGCTCGAAAGATGTCAGCTAATGTGATGGGTGCTAGGTCAAAACACCTCGTCTCTTGATCTTTGGTTATCCCGTGGAAGATTGCATAGGCCAGGTGTGTCACCTTGGTGTCTATAGCCAACGACTCATCTTGTGGAACAACCATAATTCCTAACAAGGCTATGGCAAAGGCCAAAGGTCTAGCGGCTTCCCACTCTTATCGGCTCTTGAATTTCCTTTGATATAGGGTGTATCCGGTAATGTCTCTGAACCTGCGGTATAGATCCCTGAAGGCTACAGTGGGTTCTTATGCCGAGGACGCTTTAGTCAGATAAAGAAATCTCATAATCTGGCTGATGGTGGGCTTGGGTGGGAACAAAAGATTGTGGTCCGGCTTGTGTCGCCTCCTCAGACAGGTTCCATTGCTGTCTATAGCGTCCCTAATCTCTTTTAGGGCAGGAGTCATTTCGATATCATCGAAACAAAACAACATTTCTTTATCATCCCAAAATCCCGCCAATACTTCTTTCAGCTCCGGGCGACCTTTCATTGTCGTAATAGAGGGAAAGTGTCCTAAACTGCCATTGATCGTTCTCTGGTGAGCATCCCCCAACCATTCATACCAGGCCCTTAACAATTCTGGAGTCTCTGTGACGATGTCAAAACAGATTCTTCGTTCTATCTACAAAATAAAGCATGGTTGAGATTTCCCCTGTCCTCATAGGATCAATGGTTCATCACATAGGCACGAGATACCCAAGGCCCGTTTGGGTATAAATGCTCTAGTTCATTAGGGATTTGGCTTAGCTCTATCCTAGTTTTTTGCAAACGACCGGGAACCCGAGCGAACAACTGGGGCTGTTGGACGACCGCGTACCAACCCCGCCTCATAACGGTTCCAAGAGAAAATTTGGTTTTATGGTGAAAGAACGACCGTGTACCCCGCGAAGTCGCCTTTGGAACAAAGTATAAAATAAATGCCAGGAGTGGCAGAGTCATGATATGCATGCAGTGACAGTTACTAATTGGGGGAAAGTAAACACATAAGTAGCTTATAACAAATATACTCATATTATACTGGAATCCTTATGATTAGAACCTTTAGATCCCCAGCAGAGTCGCCATTTATAACGGTTCGCTTTTTACGTGGTGTTAAGGCATAAAAAGCTACTACGAACTCATTGGTGCTCTTTCAGACTTTGTTTTAAAAGAGCCGCCACCTAATTTTTTAGGAAATTAGAAAAATCAGTTTTGAAGGGTTTATTCAAATGCAGTGAAAAAACCATCGTAATTCAGAGTTCTAGGTAAGGGTTCTGATGATCCCTCGGGGAAGGTGTTAGGCACCCCAGTATTACGGATCCGTATTATACGATTGACCTTCAAATTTCAGTGTATGAGTATTTGCTTTAATTGCTTGTTTTGTGTTTATTTTCCCGCATTTAAAAGAACTGTCATTAATAATTTGCATATCATATGTTTTGAGAAAAAAATTGAATATATTCCCTTTATATATAGAGTATCGTAGTTCTGGATTTATGACATCCGTGTATAAATAGCCTCCTTTTATGTATAAGGAGTATATATGTTTATAGAAGAAAGTGTAGAGAAAAAGTCTTGATTTATAAATTAAGTCCAGATAATACTCATACACTTGGCTTGGGTTAGTCTGTATTGGTACGTTCAGTCTTATCCGAAACTTTATATTACGAATTGGTTTTTATACGTTATAAAGGGCGTTTTATATGCTAAAGGAAGTATATCCCGTCTGTAAATACTCGTATCTTTTGACCTTTTCTTGGCCCCAAAATCGTATAGAGTCTGAAAATCTTTGTTCAACTTCAAGAAAGCAGGTAAGTTATATTTTTTGCTAAAATCTGATCTAGTTTTAAAGTTTATTTACATAAATGTTTTAACACCTTTGTTGTCTGAAATTTGTTTGATGGGATTAGGCCTAAACGTTTTAAAACAGTAGTGCAGAATCCTATCACTGGCGATCAGAACTGAGAGAACCTTGTTGAAGGTTTTGAGATTTATTTAGACCAATTCAATTGTAAAAGGGGTCGTATTATCAAAGTACTATACCACTCCTATTTATTTTTTTTTTTTTTAAAAGGGAGTGCCGATTTATACTTTGAGTCAATTTAAGAAAACCCCATTTTTATACTTAGATTTAAATTGTTAATCTTGTCCTTGGTTTTTGAAAAAATTGCGTTCGGGGATCTAAAGTCGACTAAACGGCATATGAATCGTTGTCCTAAGATGTCTAATTACAATCATAAGGATTTTCCACTATAATATGAGTTGGAATACACATTTTTTTTACAAGTACATCAAGTTAGGAATAAAACAAATAAATGTAAAGAGACTAAGTTAGACTAGGGGCGTACCAAGCCCTTAGTTGACCATTTTCACCGATGGCTGGGCTCTTCTGCGTGCCTCGCTATTATCTTCATCTTCTTGGGCCCCATTTTTTGAATGAAATTCCCATTTGGGCCTTAGGCCCAATGGGTAGGCTCGCTTTGGACCCCAATGGTCATGCAAGTGAAGAGGAGAAGAAGAGACACCGGTTAGTTTATAAACACTGAACTTACCACAAAGATAGCTACATCCATGAATACACATATACTTATGTATATAGAATGAGTATACACAGTTATACACGTATCTATAAGGCGGTATACATAATTATACATACATATACACAAATCACACTTAATACTACACTTACCACTTTGCCTATCAAAATGGCACTTTGCCTATGAAAATGGCATTCACATTATTCTAAGGCTTAGAATGACATAAGGACTAGGTTCTAATCCCGTAATCCCGATGTCGCACAAGTTCCAAGGGGCCTCGAAGGACCCCAGGCATGGCTAACACCGTGGAGATTAGAACAACCCCGAATTACCACACCTGGCCTCGAATTGGTAAACACCATTTAAGAAGGAACAGAGAGAACACAAAGTATATAAAGATCATAGAAAAATACAAAGGGAGCAGGCAGCACCGAAATGAGCACAAACACAGCATGTGTGCATAGAAACAGTACACTAATGGAAGTATAGCTGAGATGAGCCATGGCGAATCAGGTAGCAGGTAGCAGTTATAGAAATGTCAAAGCACATATATCACAAAGCATGGGTCTGTTCAACTTAGGTCTCAAGCAAAGCAATTAGACATCTTCAATGTTCCAATAGGATATAGCAGGTTCTACCTCAGGATGTGAAGGGTGCATAGGCATGTAAGACTAATGTGAATAATAGAAATAGCAGGGATAGACAACTCAGTGTCAATCACAAGTATTAGTTCAGCTAGCCCATATGGTGATCATAGTACAAAACAGAAGCAAGATTCGATAGACAGACTGATGCAGTAGATATGCAGAATGCAGAGATGAAAGAAGAAGGTCCAAATCCTATGCGATGTAAGATGAATTAGGGTAAGCCAAAGCACAGGTAAAAGCAGATGATGCAACATACTGATATCCAAGCCAACAAGTTCAGACAGGAGGAGGCATGGTCATGATCACACAAGGGAAGGCAGTATGGGGAAAACAGTTCATATCATGATGGGGTAGGTGCCATCTATACTAATATGTTAAAGTAAAAGGCAGCAAAATAGCCAGGGTTAAGGCATATAATTATAATGGATCACAGCCCAGAGTAACACTTATAGAGGACAAACAATGCACTCAAGGTGAGAGGCAGGGTGGTAGGCATGAATTTACATGTTAATAGTCAAGTAGGAAGGGAGGGAGAAAGGGGAGTTAGCTAGAGCAAAGTGTGATGAAGGTGATTAGGGGAAGGGCACATGTAAAGTTACCAACAAGTCATGGTGGAATCAAGAGTGTAAGAGAGGTAAACTCAGTCATAGTGGGACTATAATGGACCAATCAAGAGATGTACGAAAAAAATTAAAACCCAAATTACAGCTACAAAGTGATCCACAGATGCATGGGGAAAACTTATAGGAATAAACATGAATCACATAAACAATTTCAAACTAGTCATAAGACACAAAGAAGCAGTCAAGCCATGCAGGGTGAGAGCATTATCAACCAAGTAACATAGTCCCAATTATCATTTGAAAGAAACAGGTAACATGCTGAGCTAACTATGGCAACCTAACATGCAGGTAGGTCTATCACAGAGGCAGGGAAAGCTTTGAAATGGGGGCATGCTTTAGGTTGTAGTAAAAGGGGAGGAACAGTCATTTGAATGCAGGTCCATTATCTCATGAAATGAACACTTAACTCAAGCAGTTTGAGGAAAACACAGATCAAAAGGTCATTCAGAGTTCAAGTGGGTTGGGCATGCAGGGGATTTAAGTTAATCAAACAAAGGTTAAGCTGTGTACTCAATTTTGACTCACACCAGCTTCAGAGAATAGACTTGGAAAGAAAGAAAAAAAACAAAGCAGCAACACAGAGAGGTGAGGGGAAAGGATGTGCAGGGTTTACCATTATGAAAGAAGCAGCCTACTCTAAGTCAACTACATATACTCAGGGGAGAAGAAAGGAAAGGGCAGTCAGGAAAGGGCAGTCATGTATATGCAGTTTAGTCAAGTATTACAGACAAGGCAGGAAGGATGGACAAGCAATAGGTTACAACATGACCTTAGATCCATAGAGCATGCTACACAGAGGGCCATGGTCATTGAATGAAACTCACAAAGAGGAGAAGTCATTTAAATATGAAGAATTCAAGCTATATGTTGCAATTGGAATTGACATTGACAGTCCATGTATTATTTACAAAAAAGCAATCAACCAAATATGCCTCATTTGGAAGCAACAATCAGGATGCATATAGACATCTCATGAGGGCCCAAGTTAATATAGGGGAAGGGCACACAGGACAAGACCAAACAGTCTAATGGTAAGCATACCAGACAAAGCCAGACATGGTAAAGGTATGGACTAAGGCCTTAACACAAATGAATAAAGACACTTTAGACAACTCAAATGGACATTGTAAGCAAATATTCATGGATAAATCAACCTACAACATTTGAGACTCAAAAATCAAGAGAGATATGACATAAAGGAGGGGGCACACACTTAGAAAACCATGCAGGATCTTGACAAGAATAGACAAAACAAGTATAACAGTATGGCATTCTGATAAAGGCAGGCATAGCATGGTTAATTTGATATTGAACAATGGTGGTTTAACTAATGATGCAGCAAGCAAAAGCAAGACAGGATTTTGGAGTTTCAAGCTACAGAGTCATGCAGGCTAGCTAAGTGGAATACAAAATTGGGATGCCAAGACAATGCTAACTAAAATGCAGGTATAATGGGAGAGAACAACAAACTTAATATCAGGTTCAGGTGATACATGTGTATGGGAATATAGAAGCAACCCAGGAAAATTAAACAAAAGACACAGAACAGGGCTTGTGGATTACAAGTTGAGCATCATTATCTTTGTATATGACACATAGAAGCAAATAGGCTAGTTCACATGATCATGGACTGACATAGAACTTCAGGCGGACATGATTGACACTAAAACAGCCTCACTTTAGCTCAGTAGGGGTCAAAAAAAAAAATTCAAACCAATCAACCATAAACATACATGGTGAAAACAACTCCAAGCAAGCAAGTAGAGGCGAAAAATTTATATGCAGATGCAAAGGTCAAGCTTAAGTCGGAGGTTCCACTTGAATTTTAAAGCAGAAAACTAATGAGAATGGCCACCCCTCATATTTTAAAGTCACTCTCAATCAGAATGGACCTCTTACTAATAGCCAGTAGGTAAAATTCAATCCTAGACAAGAACACACTAGCACAAAACCAAAATAAATTACTTCCAAATCATATATGACCATTTCAACAAAACTATACTCCTAGAACATGTCATGAACAACACAGACAATACAGAATATAACATCAGAGACAGGATAAACTGGAGTAATCAATTTGTTTCCCTTTCAAACGACCATTAAACAAATCAACTAATCCACTCTTTACCCTTTTTTATCATACCAACAGCCCCAAACCAATACCAAGCAAATATCACCAATCATTTCACTCTAACATGATTCATTTTAGCCTAAATTAAGAGAAAACAGATCAAACAAGCAAGGCACAGGACATTGGCAACATTAGCAATATAATATAACCTAACCCAAATCAAAGTTAAAAACAACACCATTTTACAAGGTGAATAATATGTTATACTACTGGACACCTAATTAACACAGTTAGCTCATTAGCTAGTCATTCTCATTCCAAACAAAGCACATTCTAGTCCAAGATCATAAAACAACAATACTAATCTACATCATTTAGATTTTCACTAACAGTACTAAACTTTAACTAAATAATCAAGCACTAATATATTGATTAAACCAAACAACTATCTACTACGAATAAGAACAACTAATCAAAACAACAAACTAAGGCGAAATTAATAGAAATTAAAAGAAAAGAAATAAACAAAAAGAGGATTACCTTTTTTGGGCACAGCCTTTGCCAAGAATGAACTTGAGAGCTCCTTTTCCACTCTCCAAACTCAGCCAAAGCAGCACCACACATACAAAAATAAAAGCAAGGATTTTTATACTAGAAAAACAAGAGATTTAGGATCTCAAGACTAATAAATTTTTTACTAAATAAAGCTTTAACTCGAAAAATCAAGTATAAGCCAATATTTGGATTTTTATCAATTTTTCTCCACCCTTTAACTTGTAGGGATGGGGTTCTATTTATAGAACCCCAAAACATCAACAAAACACTATATTTTCGATGTGGGAATCCATATATTCCAAGTTTTAAAGCCTCGAATTCATAGTAAAGGGTTCAGATTTGCCGAAAACTTCAATCAACGGCTAAAACGATGTCTAACAATTGTAAAAAATGAAAAATATAAAGGGAAATACATGGATTGTACCTTTAGGGGCTGTTTGGCCTGATTTCGTGGAGAGAAGGACGAAGCATTAATGGCTTCGCCTTCTCTCTTCACGCCACTAGTCAATAGCGATGGGACGGGACCGAGAAAGGCGGGGTAGGTGGTGGAAAACAGGGGGCGGCGCTATAGTTTCACCCTAGCTGCCTTCTCCTTTCTTATGTTTGCAAACAGACCCCTAAGGGTCTTCTTCGTGAAAATAGACGGAGGAGTATAATACTCCCCCCTTTAATTCCTTAACGAACCAGGTCTGGGTCCCTTGTTGGACTGGGCTTGGTCTGTTATCTCTTGAAAACGCTGGGCCCATTCCCTTATTATATAGATACATATATTGTATATGCACCATATATATTGGTATATACATGGTGTATATACATATATATATATAAAAGGTATATATATATAAAAATAAACTAATAAATAAATAAAGAAAGAAAAACTAGTTATTAGTCCATCAGGACTTAAATAAATTTAAAACATGACTCATAAAAATAGAAATCATTTTGCAGACACTGGTTTTAAATTAATTAACCAGATAAAAGAAAAACTACGCAGATGCACACATAATCCAGATTTAAAGGGTAAAATGGTCAATTCTTTTAATTACTCAAAATACCTTGGACAATAAAATTGGAATAAAACTACTCATTAAATTAATTTTCCTTGATTTAATTAATTAAATAAATAATTATCAAAAAGGGTTTTCTTGCCCTTTTGATTAATTTCAATAAATAAATAAAAAAGAAATTCTTTGAATATTATTAATTTCCACAAAAATTAAAATTACCCTGGAGATTTCTTTATCAATTCAAAAAGGTGAAATATTATCCCAAATAATTTCATAAAAATTACCTAGACCCTTTAGGGCGCGCGACTAATTTTATTTATTGTCGAAAGACTCCGAGCACTTAAAATAAATTACGGGAGGTCAAAAATCAGGTGTCAACAATGTGATTGTGCGTTATCTGAGTGTAGATGTGCTTAAAGTTGAGTGTGGCAATACGGGGTTAGAAAAATGGGGTGAAAACCTTGAATTACCCAATTGTGCTGACTAGGAGCTCTTTTGTGAGCAGCAGAATGGTTTTGCGTCTTTAACGAGAATGGTTTTGCCCACCGTGGAAGGGCACCCCAGTCTACACAATTGCCAGAAAGTTTGGTTTAAGTAAGAAGATCTGCAAAGGCCACTTTGCAGACCACATGATGGTTCTATGAACCGTAGAGTGGTCCACAGAATCGTCCAATAAGATTAGCTTGTTTGGGCACCTCTGCAATCACTTTCTATGAATCGCATATTGTGTTTTCAATATCGCAGACCTGGTATGTGGCCTGCAGAACCGATTTATGGACAACTTAGGTTGACTCAGCCCAGACCCCCTTAGCTTCTTCACCAACGCGAACCTGTAGCCTAAGTTCCTAGTTTTTTTTTCCTTTGTTAGTCTTAGCTTCTTATTTTGTTTTCTTTATTTCTTTTTATTACTTTAACTTAAAAAATATTGTTTTGCCTTTTGTTGCATGTCTTGAGACTCATGAGTCCTTTTCTGCAGATATGGCTACAAAGAAAACCACTCGGACAAGGGAATACACATCGAAGAGCCATCTTACACGACTCGTGAACTAAGGCCAACTCAGGAAAGGAGAGCACCTCAGTCCATCCAAGCAGTTGAGAAACAACCTGTTCATCAAAAAGGAAGGGCTAGGGAAACTAAGCTCGGGGGAAAAGAGGAAAGCCCTGGGCATATACATCTCCGATGACGAGGCTCCCAAGCCTCACATGCCTCAAAGGAGTCCACCTTCCAATTTGAAGAGGAGATGGAGCAGTCTGAGTCTCTTTGCCAGCCTATCTAAGCTGCAGGATTGAAGCGGAAGAGAGACCAAGACGACCATCGGTTTGAGGTGCTGAAGTCGACACAAATCCACCAAGAAGGGAAAAAGCAGACAATTATAGAAGAGAAGGGGGTCTTTTTTTTTTTTTTTTTTTCTTTTAAGCAAAACCAGGAGAAGAGGATCTCCATGATAGACTTGAGGACCAATTTCCTCAAGTACTTGAAAAGATCCAGTTCAATGGGTGGACAATATTTACGGAGCCCCTAACCACCTACAACAATGAGGAAATTATCTAAGAGTTTTATGCCTCCTATCTGCTTCCACCCAAAGAAGAAAAATGACCAATTAAGGAGTTTGCTCGAAGTGGTCAAGGTAAGAGGGGTTGATGTGCATTGTGGCCCCAATGAGATAAATAACGCCATTGACCCTCACTTGCTATGTGTTTAAAATTAGTACGACCACATGACAACGGGTGACATAGATGATGAGCGGTTGTGGATAGCTTATGTGACAGCCGCAGAGACTTCGGCATGGATTAGTCCGAAAGTCAAGATCTACAAAAAAAAAAAATCTTCACTTGGAGGCTGAGTTTTGATTTTATTTTGTGAGTAGCTGGTTGTAACCATCTCAAAATGAGACAGATATCTGGCTCGAGAAAATAGTGCTCATCGCCTGTATCATGAGCAAAGTGCGAGTCAATGTGCGGGAAGTAATTCATGAGGAGCTAGGAAAAAGAACTCAGCAAGAAAAAATATCTCTTTCTGTATTTGTATCTTATCACGGAATTTTGTAAGCAGGAAATGGTGCCTGAATTTCATCGCGCTGACACTTCAAAGGAGGCCATCCGGACCCATATCTAGTAAAAGTGTGGTTTGGTTTTCCCCACACCCCCTTTCCTGTGTGTCTGTGGGAGAAGTTTGTGCTAGTGTTTTGGAGCTCGCCTTATGGTTCTCAGTCCTTTTTCATCGAGATTCCTTTAAAAAAGATTTTTTCCTGCATCGGAACAAGACCCACAATATTAAATTTAGCCAATTCGGGTGTGGATGAGGATTGCCCAATAGATTCTACAGATTCATACCCCTAGTCCATGACATTTTGCAGACTTAAGATGAAGAGAACCGTCATCTGGTTGATACATATCCATCACTTGAGGTGACAGACCTTTAGGGTTCCATGCTGAGCGGACGGATACATATACACCACCTCAACTGGGCAGGCCTCTTCCATCCCTTCCACAGGCATTGGCACACCCACTTTGACACTTCCTATAGTTAGAACTACTCCTCTCACCTCGGAATCTACTCCCGTTCTTACTAAGGCCGACATTATAAAACTCGGCAACTAGCTACTTCCACTGATGCTAGGTTGGTCCGACATGAGAACGACAAATGTAAATTGAAAATTTTCCATTTTCTTGAATTTGTAAGCATATAATTCCTTTATTTATAGATGAAATAGATTTTTTTATATATATATATTTAGTAAATTTTAATTTCATCCCATGATATTTCATGGAGCAAGAGTTTATACTAGTTAAAGTGGTGATGTAAGCTTAGTTTTACAAAATTGAGGAAAAAACCTAAATTATTAAATGAACCTCAAGAACCATGTTAGTTCTTTCTGTATAACTTATGCTTAAGAATATTAATTCTCAATCAAAATTGCACTTACTTTTTGCATAATTTTTAAATACTTAAATTTTAATTTAAAAATCATAAGTTGATCTAATTTAATTTAGTTTCAAAGTTTAGTCAATTTGATTCTCGAAAAATGAAAAGTGCTACATAATCAAAACAAAGAAGAGTAGTTAGTAAGATCTTATAAATGCTCCAGTTGGAAACGAAAATGTGGCTCGAAAGTTGCCTAAATTTACTAAAATATATAAAGACAATAATGTAAAGAGTGAACTCCCTCCGGTCCCTATTATAATGGTGTTTTTAGCTTGGGCACAGCCTTAAGAAATCACTTACCTCTAAAAGTAAGAAGAGTTTTTACTAAATTACCCTTAATTAAATAGTATAAATTTAATAAGGTTTCTTGGTTATATAAAAATTTACTTATCTAAATTGGAATAAATTTGATAAAAAAACATTTAATAGCTTCTTGACTATATAAAAAATTATTTATTTTGGACTAAATGTAAAAAATTAAGAATATCAAACAATATGAACCACAAATAGAAAAGGAAAGAAAAAATTCACAAAAGTTACTAAAATATCAACATACACCAATAATAGAGGTCCATATAGGAATGAACTTAAAAAATGAAAGAGTGCAGAAATGGAAATCGTAAGGAAAAGGCAGCCACATAGCTGCTTGATGCCATCAATTTATCAAAAAAATTGGATTAATTGCCCCTGGGAGGATGACAAATATTTGGATTCTCGTTTATCCGTAGTATACTAATACTAATTATATTTATATATGATAACTTTGTATAAATCACTAGAAAGTTGAGTCGCGAGTAATCCGGATAAACTTTTCTAAAAAGAAAGGATATGTAAGCGAACGTTTCTAATGCAAATGTAATATGTGTGCAGTAGCCCCAAAAAAGTAAAGAGTAGAGAGAGAACCTCTGACTTCTCTCTAACTTTCACCGACTAACCCCAACACCAACACATAACTATGGATCAGAATATGCCCATATCTACCACCTCTGAGACTAGTACCCTTCCATCAATCCCATCGGAACCACCCAATAATAGCAACCAGGAAATGGAAGAAGATGCATATCCTTCCATTCAAAAGCCCCTCTCTTAAGACATGGTCTTAGAAAAATATTCCTCCACAGAGGAATGTTATATGCTTGACTTTACAAAACCAAGCGGGTCAAATCCCTCTCTTGAACCGCCTGAAGATTTGGATGCAATCATCTTAACGGTGGAGGAGAAGAATCCTATATATTGCCCTTGGAGGCTATCAGTAATCATAAAAATCATCGGCAAAAGGTTTAACCATCAATATCTCAGAAACAAATTGATAGGTCTATGGAAACTAGAAGAAACCCTTACTCTAATCGATCTGGGCTGTGACTTCTATGTGGTTAAAGTAAAAAATGATGATAGTCTAGACAAAGTACTACATGGAGGTCCTTGGTTTAATTGCCAGTAATTTCTTATTTGTACGTAGATGGGAACCAAACTTTGTACTAGAAGAATCAAAAATTGATTCTACGGCTATTTGGGTTTGTCTCCCTCAGTTACCCCTAAAATACTACGACCAAGGAATTCTAGAAAAAATAGAGAGACGAATAGGAAAATTGGTTAAGATCGACGCATGCACATCCTCCACTATTAGAGGAAGGTATTCCCAGATTTGTGTTGAAGTTAATTTGGGAATTCTGGTTAAAACGGCGATCGCTATTTGAAACCATCGTCAACCCCAAGTATATGAGGGAGAATGTATTCTGTGTATTAGTTGCGGTAGAACTGGGCATGTCGCGATCAATTGTAGTTAAGTCAAAATCGCACCTAATACCAACAAGGAACCAACGAAGGAAGCAAAAAAAAATGACAAGATCCCTGAATGTGGTGAATGGCAGACGGGAAATTTTGGTCAGAGAAGATAAAGTTCTCCAAAGAAGGAAGGAAATGCCTCAACACCTACGATGGAGGGGCAGATAGATACAAATCTAAAGGTAAAACAGTTTGACGTTATTTTAAGTAAGTTTATTGATCCCCAAAATACTTTTGACGGTGGTCGGAGAGTCCCCAGAAAAGGTAAAGGAGTGGCAGAGGATTCTAGGGCATACCAAAAAGGGCCTGTTCGTTACGGGCAACATGATTTGGGCTAAAGCAAAGGAAATTACCGTCAGCCCAATCCTCAGGTTTTTAAAAAAGCGAGTACCTCTAGTCAGCCCCCTAAAGAATCGGTGGCCCATACCGACAGAACCCATGTTTTTAACAAAAAGGCCAATGATTTAAATTTGGCATGGGCGTTAATAATGGCCCATCAAATGTCAAATTTTCTCCGACTGCTTCTTTACCCAGTAATAAAAAAAGCAAAAAAAAAAAAAAAAAAAAAAGAGAGAGAGATCATGATGAATTAACTAATCAAGAACAAAAGAGCTTTTTTAAGTCAACTGGGTCTGATATAATATTTTTTCCTTCTCAGAGCAAAAAAGAGGTAGAAACAAATATTCCAGAAAATACTAATCTACCTCGTTCTCCTCAAACTCTAACAGACTTTATATCTATCAAAAGCGATTCTCTTCCCCCCTAAAACTACCACTTCTCCTACTTCCAAGAATAATGATTACTCCTCTCCAAGTGTGGCCGAAAGCGGAAAAAACAAAGAATTTGCATTCAATGCAAAACCACATCTGTTTGCTAAAGGGTTTCCCTATAAAACCCCCACAGCTCCGATCGACTTTGCTTTAACTTCAAACCTCTCTACAACCATTTCTTCTTTTCCTACTCTTCCTTATCATCCAGATGGCCCAAAACATTCCGATACAGGATAATATTCTGTATTTCATGACTGCGCCACCACCCCGAACTACATTCCAGTTTCTTGGTTGGAATGAGGTCTCCTAGGCCAATCTTTCACATTGAATCTTGTGGTGGAACACTAGCCCATCACTATAGTAGTCCAGGATACAACCTTTCTAGCCCACCTAGTGATAGAGGGCTTGAACCTGGGGTCGGGGAATTATGGTCACCAAGTTTGGATACAAACTCTGATCCAAGCTATGAGTTTGAACCTTCAGCATCCCATCAACCCCTGACCTTGAACACCCTGATGCAAGAACTCACCAACAACACTCCTTTCTTTCCCATAGTGACACAAGAAATTCTCTGCTTTAACCGGAGCTTTGTCCAATGGACTGCTTCTCACTCTTCGAGCCCCATGCAAATAGACTCAACCATAATGTTAACCCAAATTGCCCTCATAGAAGGCCTAAGGATCGACAACCATTCCCTAGAAGCTCTGACAGCCAGCAACCAGGAGCTGGAGGCCATGTTGACGTCCATGCAAGTACCAAAGTCAGATGCTATGACCCTGGAGAAACTCTAGCTGATAGAATTCAATAGACCCAGGAGCGAGATGCTAATAGTATTGTGTCCCTGAATGCTCACCAAAGTAGTACTAGGGATCAAATACCCTGTGAGCCTAGCAACAAGGAATTTTACAGTAGTGTTACCAAAACTCCTATCCAGATTCAGCCAGCAGCTCCAACCCAAGGGGAAAGAGGAAGGGAGTGAGGAGGGACCCCCTAAATCCAAGGAAAATGTTACTGATGAACTTCATTATATGGAATGCTAAAGGAGAAACCATGGATTTTCGTAGACACTGTATAACCATGATTAAGCTCCATAAACCTGCTATGCTATGTCTCCTTGAAACAAAGATGGCTGAGCACAAGCATGTGTTGGAGCAATTGGGTTTAATACTCAGCTATAATCTCCAGCAGTGGAAAATTCTGGGAGTTTGGTTGATATGTGGAATGATGACATGTTAAAGGTTGATGAAATCACCATAACCAGTCAAGGAATACATGCTCTTGTTAAGGTAATTAACCCTACTGAATCTTGGCTTATCTCTGTGATTTATGCTAGTAATATTTTTGCTGAGAGACTTGTTCTTTGGCAACAATTATGTTTCATAGCTGATACCTATAAAGAATGTGGTTAGTGGGGAAGGCGTGGGGGGAGGGGGGGTTCAATGAAATTCTCAAAGCCTTTGACAAATTTGGAGGTAATAGCATTAATAATAATAGAGCTAATTATTTTGTGAACTGCATTAGCCATTGTAATCTTGTTGACATGGGTTTTAAGGGTAGCTGGTTTACTTGGACTAATAAAAGATATAGAAATAGACAAAACCTTATCCTTGAAAGTCTTGATAGATGTCTAGCCAATGATGCTTGGCTTAGGCTTTACCCAGATGCCATAGTCACTCACCTCCCTAGAATTCAGTCTGACCACTCCCCTTTGCTAGTTAGACTGACAAATCCTAGTCATAACCCCCAAGACAATCCCTTTAGATTAGAAACCATATAGTTTAGACATCTAGGTGTCACGACCCGAACCAGAAGGCCACGACGGGCACCCGGATCTAACCAGTCAAGCACCTCAAGACATACACACATCACATAATCATACATGAGTGTGGGCCATGAGGGCCATCACGGAACAACCTGCTGACTATTATACATCATAAGCTGAGAGGAACATAGGCCCAAAAGGTGTGTATATATATACACACACACACACACACATACATACACACACGTAATCGTGCTGAACCAAAATATACAAGCCGACAAAGCTGTCAAAGATGACCGTACAACAAAAATATAGGCCGAGAAGGCCATAGAACATCTGACTGTGCATACCTGTCTACATGTCACGACCAAATTTAGAGTCGCACGAGCACTTACCTTTCCCACCTCGGTAGGCGAACCCTTAATCAAATTAATACACAATTCAAACAAAAGAACGATTTCATTATTGATCCAATTTGCAAATAATTAACAGGATAAGCTTGAATAATTATATTAACCAAGTTTGTGAAAGTGATTACAACAATTAAATAAATACAAGACTCATTTGATTCCTACGACCTGGTCTAGACTAGTACAAGAGCTACTAAAGTAAATCCAAAATACAATAGACTCTAAGACTCAACCTCCATCCCGGAATGGAATAGGTGGAGGCCTTCAAGATAGGCACCATGCATCTTCCGAATCTTGCTAACGACCAATGAAACACTCTACACCCCAAAAAGGGTGTAGCAAGAGTAGTATCAGTACAATCAACACGCTGAGTAAGCATCATAGGCCGACAATGGTTAGTAGCACATATCAGTAAAAGAGTTCACAAATAAGCATGATAAGTAGCCATATTAGCAACACGTATTTTCTACCGTTCACCATAACCTTAGGAATTCTTAAGTCTCTTAACTCTTTCCGATAATCACTAGGAAATTCCACATCGGTTTCGCAAGCCAACCATTATTACACTATTTAATATTAGTAGAGAAGTCAAATAGCCATGTAATAATCTTTAATCACCTATTCTTAAGTAACCCAACATACACAACTGGAATAGAGAACAATCAACAAGGATAGTTCAAGATCATGGCCTAAGGTTTTACAACTAATCCCAATCGTGTCCAGTCTCAATATATCCAATCCGAAAACAACAGCACAATAAATCATCGCCCATCACAAATGAGCCGGGATGCAATGCAAAGCCATGATGTAAGAATGCAATGCAATGCTGTGTACACATGTACTCCGGACGGAAGTATCGACGTCTCGGTAGCACAACCCATGTGGGACCCAAGAAGTCTATGTACTCACTCATCCACGATTCCGGGACAACCATCGGACATCAGACACTCACATCACACAATCCACTATTCTGGGACAACTATCGAACATCGGACACTCATATTACTATCATGCAACTGAGCTCAGCTCATCACAGTGTTTCATCAAGTATCAATAATATATCATGAGAGATGTGAATGCGTGCGATGTATGTGTCAACATGAATAATCAGATCAATTTCACAAGTACCAAACATGGGTACACTAATAATATCATGAAAGACTACACAAATCATATAAAACACTATCCTCGTCATCATATACTAATATGTGGGGCAACACAATATCATGAACAAGATATCTCAATAGTCTCCAACGTCAACAATTATCACGCGGCATTAAGCCCACAGCAATAGGACAATCAAATCGCAACACATTATTACCACTCCCCCTTTATTAGTCTATCAACTTTAATACAAGGTAATTTCACCTTCTACTCACAAGATGCCGTTACTACTCAGTCTATAATCAATTCACAATCGTTGGTACATTTTATTCGCTCAATATCAATTAGATTCACTATTTATGGCATAGCACAATTTGTTGTATCTCACAGAAATTCTCGTCGAGAGACATAGAAAAGTATGTACAACCCACTACTTCCAAGTCTCATAAAATCCATCGATACTCAAGGAAAACCAATTCAAGAATCTTAGGGAATCTACAGGCCACAAGCCCGAACACATAAATTGCACAACAATACCATCCTATGAATCCATCCCAAATCTCCAATTCCTACACACGCATTTTCCGTTCCTTCTAATACATGAATATGAGAAACTAACCGGAGTCTACCGAAAGGAAAGCCGTACCCTACCTCGAGGCCGAGCGGGTGCCACGAGCATCCGTTGATTCTTCAATTTGTTCATCACGTCGTATCCCACACGAAGGAACTTGAAATACTCACGAGAGCCAAGATAGGAATCACCATTAACACACTTGTGAGGGATTTCAGATTTAATAGGGAAAGTTAAGGAATTTAGACCACCTTTAAATTTTTTAGGCTTTCATTACCAAAGAACTCTTCTCCTATCCATAAGGAGTTATTGCTAGACCAAGTTGCCATTTTTAACTCTATCGTTTAGAAAAACCCATTTCTAAGATTCATGGAAAAACTCATTTACAAGAAGAAAGAAGATAGGAATCTAGGTTATTAACCAATCTAGGGTGAAGAACATGGGAGATTAACTTAATGGAATCCATGTGAAAAACAAGCTAACTCATCATTCATCTAAATCCAGCGATTTGCAATACCCATTTTGATAGCTCTCTAGGTGAAGACTTTAGGAGCAACTTACTAGGTGAAGGAAAGGATTAGAAGAGGTTAGGAGGATTTTCATCCCTAACAAAATCTGACTTTTGGCTCCCAAAAAGGCTAGAAGGCGGCTGGACTTTAGGGTTTATGGGAAAATGGGGAAATGAATTCTTAAATAGGTAAATTTACTGCGCATCACCGCTGTAGCGGACGACCTGCTGCTTCAGCGGCAGTACTTCAGCGTTCGCCATGCCACTGCAGTGACTTGATGTCACCACCCCACCTGCGCTTCAGCAAGATCATAGTCGCTGGGGCGTGACCGCTGTAGCGGTCCACCCAATGCTAGGGCGTGACCGTTGTAGCGGTCCACCCAGTGCTAGGGCGGTCTGACTGGGTCCCCAACCCAAATATTGATATTTTGATTCCTTCCTGTACAATGGGTCCCACTAGGTTAGATGTCCGTCGGAAATACTTAGGGAACGAAAAGTCCCAGGATATCACAGTTGTGAATATTTCAAATTTTTTCACGGTAACGACTAAACAGATCGTTACATCAGATACCAATTAAACAACCATTCATCCTCGAACGACAAGGGGCGAACCAAGGCGTATGGAGAAACACGCCCATGTATGGACTTGGTTGCATTGACTTGTAATAATTTACTCCGTCATGAAAAGTTGTGCTACCATTTATATCTAGACTTATCAGAAAGATCACCACGCACGATTTAAATCCCAACGGTATACGAATCGCGGTGGCTTGACTTGCTAGCCTTTAGAAGAATAACCGCGAGGGTAATAGCTCGGACGGATCAAATAAATTATAAATCGTAGGTCTACAGGGGAAACATGAGGGTAAGGGTCCAACGCGGACCAAAATCAAATGGGGCGAATCATTGGCCCCAACAATCTGAGTAATCGCTTCAGCGGCCTGGAGTAGCGCTGCAGTGGCACCGTGGAAGCAATCGGCAACCGCTGGAGCGGTGAACGAGAATTTAGAAAAATAAAATCCCTCTCCCTTCCCCACCTTTCCCATTCTCTCAAATATACTCCCTACCTTATCCATAACTGGCTCTCCAACTCCCAACCCAACACAACCTTTCAACTCCCTCTGAACACCATAAAATCCCCTTAACAACCCACACTTCAACCTATACTTTAATCCCAACCTTACACTATAACAAATTGCTCTCAAAGAGGAAGGAAAAAGAAGGGGCTTCAAGGTCATTCACCACCACCACCAATCACACCCGAGCCTTCAACTCTCAAGGTAAGAAATTACTCCCCTCTGCTTGTAATAGCGTAATGAAACTGGATTCCTATGTCCCCATGCTTCGATTAATGGGTTTGTTAGCACCAAAGTTGGGATTTTGGTTGATGGGCTTAATGGGTGTTGATAGGCTGAGTTTCACAATTTGTTTAGCGTTAGAATCATCTATACATCGAATGTTGCGTAGTTAATGCACAGATTTGGACCGAAAAACTTAAACATAGTAAAGAATTTTTGTTTGAAATAGAGAGTTGGCTTCCCTCGAAATTTGGGGATTGTTGTTGCTAGAAATTAGGTTCTAAGGGTTGGACACCTCTTGCATGCTTGATATCTACCCGATCTGTACATAAAACTAAATTATTGAGGCCTTGGGGAGATGGGGAAAATTGGCCCAGTTGAAGAGACGACACCGCTTCATCTCTCAAGAGGTCGCTAGAGCGGTTGGAAGGGAAATGACAAGGGGCGCTGAAGCGGTGGCTTCTGCTGCCACAGCATCCCCGCTGCAGCGGTCTGAGTGATCGCTACAGTGGTGCCTACACAGAACTGCCACCTGAATTCTATTTTTTACACTGATTTCGCCTAGGTTTAGATCGCAGAATGTAAGCTTAAAATTGCCCAAATCTGGTACAAAATTCTCATGATTTAACATTCCTCGCTGGTATTATGGTCGAGAATCAAGAAGCCAAACAACTAGAGCAAAAAGAGGAGCAAGTACCTGTCTATCAAATTTTGTTAGTCCACAATGTGAGCACCATTTCTTGGAGCAGAGGCGTATGCCCCTGCTGTTGGAGAGAGGTTTTGACATGACTAATGTGGAGAAATGTGCTCCTGAGTTTTTGGAGAGGTTGGAAAGGATAAAGTGGATGCGTTTAGTTAGGGATCCCGGGCGATGCAATGAGAATTGGGTAAGGCAATTCTGAGCCATTCTACCTACAGTCGATTGTGATACTCCTGGTTCAAGGATTGTGATTCGCGGGGTCTCCGTGAAGGTGGGGGCTAGGGCGATAAACTGGGTGTACAAAGTGGAGAATCATTCGGTGGAGTTTTTGGAGGCTAAGAATACTAGTGGTAATGGTGAGTGGCTGGTGTCTAAGCTAGTTGCCGTGAAGGATAGGGCTTCTATCACTTGGGGCCAGTCCAGGTGGGGATAGTGAGTGAGAAATTTACGGCTGAGGCCAGGAGATGGTTGAACATCATCTGTAGCTACTTTAATTTTTATCGGTTGTCTTCTCTTGTACATTAATTTATCACGTAAGAGTCCATTTACTGATGTTCCATACAATAACATACGAAGTAGAATATTTCTGGATTGGAATACCTAGTGTGAGATTATGAGCCCTTATTTCCAGCAAATAAATTAGATGGTTAGCCTGTAACATTAATACAACGTAAAGCCGTTAGACTTTCATATACTATATAAATATCTTAGCTAACACTTTCATCATGTTTTTAATTATTATCGAAAAGTAGGGAAATATAAAGGTACCATGAGAATTAAAATTGCACCTGTAATATAAAGAATACTCAAGGTTAGCTCTACTCTAATTGAATCCCGATATTCATATAGATTGAGAAATTATGATTTCGGAATTGCTTGGAGGATACGTGAAATTGAAGTTAAAGCTTTGAGGTAAGTTAAGGCTTACTCTCCTAATAGTGGATTTCATTAGAACTTCGTGCTCCATGTATTCGATAAAAATCCATACGTTATGTCTTCTTGTATTCCAATAATTAGTTTACTCCATTTCTATTTAATATGACTTCATATGAAAACGTGATGGTATTACGTGCTTATGTGTATCACCAGTTATTATGTGCCTTGTTGTGATACTTACGTTTAGTTTTAGCAATTAGTTATGCATTAATGTGATCATATGCAGACACGAGAGCTAGTCGACCTCCTCTTGCGTGAGTGCCACGGAGGCAAGGGTTAGATACCCGCACGCTCGTAGTGGCTATTATTTGCTGGGGAGATAGGCTGACACTCCCCCGTGCGTGTTCCTAGACCACACGTACGTAGTCACTCATGCGTGTAACCTCGTTTCAAGTGTTTAGTTATCGGCTTACATGTTCGGCATACAATCCCAGTCTTTAGTCTATTATCCGTTTTCTGACCTTAAAATTATTTATATGCTATCTATGGGTGTATTTTCTTCTTGTTATTTTATCCCAGAAGGACTCGCTCCGCCTTCTTAGGAGGTGGCTTATGAGACTTGCTAGGTATCCAATTGGTGGTACTTAGCCAGTGAGGGCCTGCTTTCATTTTTTTTGGATGCAGATACTGTTGATTACGTTCCAGGAACTACAGGAGAGGATTAGCATTTGGCTCAGCATTTTCCCGCTTCTCTTCTCGGTGGAAATTCAAACTCGTCTATTTTACATTGATTTAGTATTCCGGGGTATGCCTCGAGGACATATGTTCTTGTTGATATTCTTTTAGAGGCTTATGACTTAGCCTAGTGGGCTATGTTAGTTTCACGTTTCAGTCTATATGTTTTCATTGAATTTTCACGATTCGTATTTCAGTATCTAATATAGATTTCGATACGCTCAGTTAATGCTTTATTGGGTAATTGTTGCTAATTAATTTAGTAAATGTTATGACAGACAACTTAACTCAAGGTTCGCTCGACAGGTAGCTTAGGTCAGGTGTCAATCATGGCCTACCCTAGTTTTAGGGCGTGACAAATTGGTATCAGAGCAGCCAGGTTTAGGGGTCTTAGGGAGTCATGAGCCGTGTCTTATAGATTCCTACATATGGGTGTGTAGCGCGCCTCATCTAATACGTGGGAGGCTATAGGATATGTTAGGAAAATTCTCTTCTTTGTTTCTTATATATCGTGCTTAGAGTTAATGTTTCAAGGCCCTAATTGTGGTTTATCTCATATTTCAGAAACAATGGTCATAACTAGATCAAGTTCCTCCTCTGGTGCTAACAATGCTAGCATACCAGCGGCTAACCATCAAGCGGTGTCGCTAACCGCACCGCAGCACTGCGCTGCGCCTAGACAAGGGGTGAGGGTAGGCAGAGGCAGCATAGAGGGTCGTAGACGCATGTCGTTGGAGGGGGTGCTAATGCTATAGGTAATCAAGGTCATGGTAGGGCCGCAGGGAGAGATCATGCTCCAGCTCAGCCGATGGTTGATAAGCAAGTAGGGGTTACTCCTCCTAATGCAGTTAGAGGAAATCATCCCCCATAACCTGATGCTCGAATTGATAGAATTCTTGAGTTCATGGATTCACTAGTCCCTCCAACTGCAACTGTGTGGCCCGACACGAGCCACCGGGAGAAATATGGTTTGGATGAAGAAGCAGTAGAAAATGAATTTTGCTCCCTAAAATCACAGGCACCACGGTGGTTGCTCACACCGTAGCAGATCAAGCCATGAGACTTCACTGGGCTTCACCCTCCCACTTTCACAGGCAGGGACCCAAAAGCGGAGCCGATGCAATTTCTGGAAGAAATTGAAGAAACGTTTATTTCCCTGGGTTGTCTTAATACTCAGGCTACTGAGTTGATTGGGTATCAGTTGACTCAGGCAGCAAGTGTTTGGGGGAGGACTTACAAGAAAAGTAGAGGTCCAAATATGCCACCTATTTCTTGGCCACAATTCAAACTGGTTTTCCTTGAAACATTCTTGCCCAGCAGCTGGCAGGAAGAACTCAAGCGAGAATTTAACAATCTCAAATAGGGTACGATGACAATTATAGAGTATGAGATGGAGTTTAACAGGTTAGCAAATAACTAATATGTATTTTTATACGTTCTGTATCATCTTGGTACTATTATTAATAAAACCCTTACTATTTCAAAAATAAAATAATAAAAAAATAAAAAAAACAGGTTAGCAGAGCATGCCCCCATGGTGGTCCCTACGTAAAAGGGAAAAGGTCAGAAAGTTTGTGTGCGGCCTTAATCCATTGGCTTTACACGTGGATGATAAGTCCTTTCTGATGATAGTGGACACGGCCAAGCGTAGAGAGAGTTTTGACAAAATTATCAGACAATCTCGAGAAGTTAACAAGAAACCAAAGACTACAGGTGGTTATAGCGGGCATACAGGTGGGGCAAAGGATAGAAATCATGCAACTCAAAATTAGTTAGTGGTTAATTCTTCTTCTTCTTATCTTATCCCCAGTAGCGCGTAAAGTATTAAATGTGCCCACCAGGGCACAACTTAGCTAGCTAAGGTCAGACTCGATCTCATTTTCCTATTTGTCCTACGTCCAACAAAAGACATCTCGGTGAATGCCTTTTGGGTCAGAGAGGATGCTTTCACTGTCATGATCCAAGCCATATTAAGAAATATTGCCCACAACTTTTGTAAGCTCCAGGGAAGGCTTCAGCCACTCAGACAACATTTGCAGACACTACCATGGTTTCACCTCCTTTAACCCGAACACCTAATACTCAGGTTGGGCGTGGTGCAGGTAGAGGTGGATCTCAAGTAGGAGGGGGACCAGCCAGACTTTACGCAGTTCTAGATAGGCAGAGTGCTGAGGTGGCTAACAAAGTTATTAGAGGCACTCCCTCAGTTTGTGGTCGTCATGCTTATGTATTGATTGATCCTGGTTCAACTTTATCCTATGTGTCTCCTTATCAGGTTTTTGAAAGCACCAAATCAGCTAGCATGTACATTTGAGGTCTCCACACCTATAGGTGTATCTATAAAAGTTGATAACATATTCAGAGCTTGTGTTATTACGGTCCAAAGAAGGGATACATTAGCAGATTTGAACTTTTTGGATATGGTTGACTTTGATGTTATAGTTGGTATGGACTGGTTATCTTCTTGTCACGCTACAGTTGATTGCTATGCAAAAACATGTAAGTTCTCCTTTATCGGGGAAGATCCAGTAATAGTCAAAGGTGAAGCGGGAACACCTGTGGGTAAGTTTTTTTCTTCCCTTAAGGCCAGAAAGTTAGTAAGTAGCGGGTGTTTGGCACATCTAGCTCATGTGCAGGATACAAAAACAGGCTCCCCGTTGCTTGAGTCTGTACCAATTGTAAGGGAATTTGTAAGTGTTTCCAGACGATCTCCCAAGGATACCTCCAGATAGGGAGATTACTTTCAGCATAGATACATTGTCAGGGACTCAGCCAATCTCGATCCCTCCTTACAAAATGGCTCCAGCAGAGTTAACGAATGGATCCTTGCGAATGTGTGCAGACTATTGCCAAGTGAATAAGGTCACTATCAAGAATAAATATGCACTACTAAGGATAGATGACCTATTCGACCAGTTCCAAGGGGCTAAATTTTTTTCCAAGATAGATCTAAGATCCAGATATCATCAGCTGAAGGTTAGAGAAGCAGATATCCCAAAGACAGCCTTCAGGACTCGCTATGGCCAATATGAATTTTTAGTGATGTCCTTCGGGCTGACTAATGCACCGGCAGCTTTCATGGACTTAATGAACAGAGTATTCAAGCCATTTCTGGATACCTTTGTCATTGTATTTATCGATGATATTTTGGTATATTCCCGCAGCCAGGTAGAGCACGAAGAGCATTTGAGAAAAGTGTTAGAAATTCTTGAGGACTGCAAGTTATATGCCAAATTTTTAAAGTACGAATTCTGTCTTGACACAGTCATATTTTTGGGTCACGTGATCTCGAGCGAAGGCATTAATGTGGACCCGCAGAAAATTGAAGTTGTTAAGAGTTGGCCGAGGCTGACGAACCCTACAGAGATTCGCAATTTTCTGGGATTGACAGGTTATTATCGTCGTTTTGTAGAAGGATTCTCTTCACTAGTTGCTCCATTGACAAAGTTAACTCAGAAAAAGGTAAAGTTCCAATGGTCTGAAGCTTGTGAGAAAAGTTTTGAAGAACTCAAGAAACGGTTAACTACAGCTCCAGTCCTAACTTTACCTACCTCTACGGGGAGATTTGTTATCTATTGTGATGCTTCAAGAGTTGGGTTAGGGTGTGTCCTCATGCAAGATGGAAAAGTAATTGCGTATGCTTCCAGACAGTTAAAGAATCAAGAGAAAAATTATCCTACCCACGATCTTGAGTTTGCCGCAGTTATTTTTGCACTAAAGATATGGTGTCACTATTTCTATGGATTACCATGTGATATATACACGGATCACAAGAGCTTGCAATATATATTCAAACAAAGGGAGTTGAACCTAAGACAGCGAAGATGGCTAGAGTTTCTTAAGGATTATGACTGTAATATCCTTTACCATCCAGGCAAAGTTAATGTGGTCACTGATTCCCTGAGCAGAAGGTCTATGGGAAGTTTGGCTATTTTGTCTGTGGTTGAACGTCGAATAGTAAAGGAAGTGCAGCAGATAGCTAGCCAAGGGGTTCGCCTGATGAAGAGAATGATGGGAAGCTGATTGCAACTATGTGTTCCAAGTCTACCTTGGTGGAACAAGTTAAGGCCAAACAGTTTGATGATGCAAGCCTGCTTAAGCTAAATGAAAGAATCCTCCAGGGTAAGATCAAGAATTTCACAGTAGATGAAAATGGTGTGATAAGACTTGATGGTCGCTTATGTGTGCCCAACGTAGATGGTCTTCGGAGGTCAATTATGGAAGAGGCTCACAGATCCAGATATTCAGTACATCCGGGCTCTACTAAAATGTACCATGACTTAAAAGATACATATTAGTGGAACAATATGCAACGGGACGTTGCGGATTATGTGTCACGGTGTCTAAATTGTCAGCAAGTGAAAGCTGAACATCAGAGACCTGGTGGTTTAGCTCAAGTCATCGAAATACCAGAATGGAAGTAGGAGCGACTAAATATGGATTTCGTGACCGGATTACCACCGACCTTTAAGAAACATGACTCCATTTGGGTCATAGTAGATCGACTCACTAAGTCAGCTCACTTTTTGCCAGTAAAGACAACCTACACCGCTCCCCAGTATGCTGCGCTATACATAAAGGAAATTTTTCGGTTGCATGGTTCTCCCGTATCCATTATTTCTGATAGGGGTGCACAGTTCACTGCCCAGTTCTGGAAGAGTTTTCAATAAGGTCTCGATACCAGGATTAATCTAAGCACTGCCTTTCACCCCCAGACAGATGGGCCAGCTGAGCGAACGATTCAACCCTTGGAGGATATATTGAGAGCATGTGTTATTGATTTTAAGGGAAATTGGGATGACCACTTTCCATTGATAGAATTTTCTTACAATAACAGTTATCAGGAAAGTATACAAATGGGCCAGTTTGAGGCCTTATACGGGAGATGATGTTGTTCGCCTATAGGATGGTTTGAGGTGGGTGAGACAAAGCTTATCGGTCCATCCATGGTACAAGACGCCTTGACTAAGGTGAAACTAATTCAGGAATGGCTTAAAACAGCTCAAAGCCATCAAAAGTCGTACATGGATATAAGACGTCGTGATCTCGAGTTCAAAGAAGGTGACTATGTATTCGTGAAGGTGTCGCCGATGAAGGGTATCATGAGTTTTGGTAGAAAAGGCAAGCTTAGCCCGAGGTATATAGGGCCTTATCCAATTCTATAGAGGATCGGACTTGTGGCGTACCGACTAGCTTTACCTCTAAAGTTATCATCGGTACACCTAATCTTTCACGTATCTATGCTGAAACAATACTTTCACGACCCCAGTCATGTAATTGATAGGCAAGAGATAGAAGTTGATAATATTTTGTCCTATGAGGAAGTCCCTATAGCTATATTAAATAAACATATTCGTAGACTTCGAACAAAAGATATTGCTTCGGTAAAGGTAATATGGAGCAATCATTCAACCGAGGAAGCTACGTGGGAGTCTGAGCAGACTATGAAGGAAAAATATCTACATTTATTTGAGATCTCAGGTACATAGCTTGTATTGTGATTTAGAACATAATTTGGTAAAAAGATGAGGAAATACTCAGGAAGCTTAATAAACTACTCTTAGGTACATCTGTAACATACTTTAGGAAAATTCTTATTACTTAACTCCAATGATACACTAGAAGAAAAGCAATCGGTAGTATATATATATATATATATATATATATTGAATAGGAAACCATGGAAATTTTAAAATTTTATAATCTAGCTCTTCATAGAATTAATTTGAACCTTTTCTTTTGTATCATTGGGACAGGATATGTTACACCTCTCGTTTCGTTGCAAGAAAGTCCTTAGTTTATAGATGGTCTAAACCTTTAATATGGAGATCCGTGCTCAAGTTTTTGAGAAATTAAGTGCCTTACCCCGCGTGTACCAAAGTGTAAGTATACGTTCCTTGTGATTTGATAGGATTTGAAGCTAAACAAATCGAATCGACGCGGGCCGGAGCGACTCAGGAGAGTCTGCAGAACTCAATCACAATTGACGGGCCGTCGATATATCGACGTGCTATCTTGGTGCACCGTCCCTGCTCCGCCGCTCTGAATTTTCAGATGGCAGGTCGACGGAGGACGTCGACGAGCCGTCAACCCACCGTCGACCCGCACCACTGGAACTTTCTAGTTTCCTCTATATATATTTGACTCCCATATTTTGTTCTCATTATTTTCCACTTCCAAAATCAGAGCAAGTCCTATAATATTCCTCTTAATAATTTCAATCATCATAGTGAAGATTTAGCAAGATTCGAGCCCCATAAACCCAAGATTATGAAGGGAAAGTTGCTCCTAGGGTTCTATTGGAGCTTTAAGCTTTGGAATTGGAGTTGATTTGGAATTGGAGTTGAACTTTGATTCTTGGAACCCTAGACTTCTCAAGGTATGTATATGATTTCTATCTATGTGTTTAAGTTAATTACCAAGAGTTTTAGTAGTTTTAAGTAAAGAGGATTATAGTTATGGAAGTTGTAAGTTGAATAAGGGTAGAGTTGTACTTGAGGGCTATTTGGAGGGATGATTTGGAGTAGAATAGATTGTATTTTGCTATGTAAGTATTGATATGGTTATTGTTAGTATTGTTGTTGATATTTAAGTTAAATTGGAGATGGGGGGATTATTGAGTTATGAAGGAGATGTTGCCCGAACTTCGTTAAGTCCCTTTTTCACTTGAATTGGATAGTAAGTGTTATGAAGCGACTAATTGTGGTCTATGTTGTCTTGATTGTAGACTTACGATTTCAAGAGGTAGATGTTGGGCGATTAGATACGCTTCAAGGTATGTTAAGGTTGTCCCTTTTGTTCTTTTGGCATGATCCTTATTATCTGAACAAACAAGTAAGCGAGCGAGTTCCAAAGACTCTACTCTTAGATGGTATAGGATTCATTGTATCCTTGATTCCTTATGATCATGTTCATGACTTCTAGAGATCTCTTGTTATCTAGAGTAATCCGGAGTATATCTTTCATGAGTCTTTCATATATATATATATATATATATATATATATATATATATATATATATATATATATATATATATATATATATATATATTTCTTACACCGTTCCTACACGGCCGGGCAGCACCACTACGGTGGGCGGCTTATGGATGATGATGTATGATTACACCGTGCCTATATGGCCGGGCAGCACCACTAGTGGGTGGCGTGAGATGATTGTCGTCCCGAACATGTGATGCCCGGACGCGGGATTATATAAGATATGGATCGGGCCGTACATTCCTCGACACTATTATATTACATATGGATCGGGTTGTACGTTCCACAGCACTATCAGTTATTTTATGACTTATGCATATCATACACCCTTAGAGGCAGTTCAGTCATACAAAGTTGTAGATCTCCTCAGTTGTTGGCTATAGATGCATTCAGATATTGAGATTTGCTTTCATGTTTCAAATGTCTCTCAGGACTTTTATGTACTTGTCATTCTTGTGTCTTACATACTCGGTACATTATTCATATTGACTCCACTATTGCTCGGGGGGCTGCGTTCATGCCCGTAGGTTCAGTGTAACAGAGAGGTGACCCACTCGAAGACTCTCCCTCGGTCGTAGTCGGTGCGCTCCACTTGATCCGAGCCGCGGTTTATTTTGGTATGCCACTCTTTTGAGATGTATATGCATATGGGTATGACGGGGCCCTATCCCGTACTTTCTACAGCTTTTATTCCATTAGAGGTCTGTAGACAGTTACTTGTAGATGACTTGTGATGTAGCCTTTCATCGCGCTCCCATTCTTTTGTGTACGGGGATTCATGTGGCACCTAGTTGGCTTGTTTTGTTATCTTCAATATATATATATATATATATATATATATATATATATATATGTGTGTGTGTGTGTGTGTGTGTGTGTGTGTGCGTGATACATGATTCCTCGATATTATTCTTTCATGAGTCAGTTTAATCCAGATTGAGTTGCTCGTGGGCCCTTATTATGTAGTGTTGTCTAGGTATGAGTATAGGGGTGTTTGGTCACGTAGTTCAGGCACTCGTCGCGGCTCATCAGTTTGGGTTGTGACAGAAGTGGTATCAGGGCCGTTCCGTCCTAGGGTTGTCTACAAACCGTGTTTAGTAGAGTCTTGTTTATGAGTGTGTCATGCACCACACTTATAAACAGGAGGCTACGAGACATTTAGAAAATTGTCATTCTTTCTCTCTTAGATCGTGCGATCGA
Source organism: Lycium ferocissimum (assembly GCF_029784015.1). NCBI lineage: Eukaryota > Viridiplantae > Streptophyta > Magnoliopsida > Solanales > Solanaceae > Lycium > Lycium ferocissimum. The sequence continues at coordinate 60,137,191 of NC_081353.1, forward strand.
GCCATGTGTTAAGAGTCTGTCTTTTAATAATTTATTCTGATTTCAGCAATGCCTCGCAAGAAAGCTACAGTCGCCCAGAAGGGCAAGGGAGTGGTTGGTGAGGCAACTAGCCGTACTCAGCGGGCTATCAGGGCTTGGGGCGAGTCCCAGAGTGATAGCCCATCCCAGACTTCGCATACTCCCTTCTAGCACTTGCCCAGTGTCCCCAGTTCCTCAGCCAAATGCACCGGGCCAGGATATGTGAGATCTTTACACGGCTATTGACCAGATTGATAGCCGCACAGGCTCAGCGGCAGGGAGTTGGTGTTGATCAGGGAGACCGAGCCGGTAGTGCGAGAGTTAAGACTTTTCTCGGATTAGATCCTCCAGAGTTTTCTATGTTGAAGCAAAATATGGTCCTTAGGACTTTATTGATAGTATGCAGTGGATCTTGAGGGTTATGCACGCCGATGAGGTCGAGTCAGTGGAGCTGGCATCTTATAGGCTCCGTGATATTGCAGTGCAGTGGTATCGGGCATGGGAGCTGTCTAAGGGAGAGAATGCTGCTCCAGCCGTTTAGCAAGAGTTTTCAGATGCTTTTATTTGCCCTTATTTACCACCAGAAGTCCGACGGGCTCGAGCAGATAGATTCTTGCGTATTGAGTAGGGCAGTATGAGTGTTCAGGAGTATTGTGTGCACTTCGATTCTTTGGCTAGATATGCCCTATCCATGGTAGATGAGATGGAGGATAGAGTTCATCGTTTCGTGGCTAGTCTAGGGCCACATTTGATAGATGAGTGTACAACGGCTGCATTACAGTCGGGCATGGATATTTCCTGTATACAGGTATATGCACAGAATTTAGAGGATCGCAAGCGTCAACGGAGGACAGAGCGCGAGTGTGACCGGGGCCATGGTAAGAGGGCCAGATCCTTAGATATTGTTGGTGAGTTCAAAGGAGGACAGAGACAGCAACATTTTTTATATTCATTTCATTCAGCAAGGAGTGCACCTCAGCGGTTTTCAGGCCCTAGATTTGATCGGCCTTCTTATTCAGAAGTGGGCCAGAGTTCTAGAGCATCAGGTTCTCAGCATAGACCAGAGTCAGGCCAGATAAGACCACCTGTATCGTGATGTGTCCAGTGCGGAAGATTACATTCCGGACAGTGTCGATTTGGGTCGAATGCTTGTTATGCTTGTGGCCAGCCAGGTTATGTGATGAGGGAGTGTCCGTCGAAGGGTGGTGTAGGCATTGTCCAGCCTACAGGGTCCGTAGTTGGTTCTTCTTCATCAGTGCGCCCTTCAGGGCAAGTTCCTCAGACATCAGCGAGACGTGATAGAGGAAGAAGTGGAACATCTAGCTTGAGTGGGCCTCAACACCGTGTTTATACATTAGCCGGTAGACAGGATCGTGAGTCGTCTCCTGACGTAGTCATAGGTATATTATCAGTTTCCTCCTATGATGCATACGTACTGATTGATCCAGGTTCTACTTTATCATATGTTACTCCATTTGTTGCTGGTAAGTTTGGGATAGAGCCTGACTTGATTGAGCCGTTTGAGGTGTCGATGCCGGTTGGTGATCCAGTTATAGCTAGGCGAGTATATCGAGGTTGTGTTGTTATGGTTTGTAACCGCCATACCCTAGCAGATTTAATTGAATTAGACATGATTGATTTCGATGTTATTATGGGCATGAATTGGTTGGCTTCGTGTTATGCTAATGTTGATTGCAGAACAAAGGTAGTTCGATTCCAGTTCCCCGGCGAGCCAGCCCTAGAGTGGAAGGGTAATGTTGCTTCGCCGAGGGGTAGGTTTATTTCCCACCTTAAGGCAAGGAAGATGATCAGAAAGGAGTATATTTATCACTTAGTTCGGGTCCAGAATGTGCAAGCAGAATCACCGACCCTCCAGTTTGTCCCTGTGGTCAATGAATTTCCAGAGGTGTTTCCAGATGAGCTTCCAGGCATTCCACCGGAACGGGAGATTGATTTTACTATTGATCTATTGCCAGATACTCAGCCAATATCCATTCCTCCTTATAGAATGGCACCTGCAGAGTTGAAAGAATTAAAGGAGCAATTACGGGATTTACTCGATAAAGGCTTTATTAGGCCTAATACATCACAGTGGGGAGCGCCGGTATTATTTGTAAGAAAGAAGGATAGCTCTTTGCGAATGTGTATTGATTATCGGCAATTGAATAAAGTGAATGTAAAGAATAAGTATCCGCTTCCGAGGATTGATGATTTATTTGTCTAGTTGCAAGGCACCAAATACTTCTCAAAGATAGATTTGAGGTCGGGATATCATTAGGTTAGGGTGAAGCAGAAAGATATTTTGAAGACGGCATTCAGGACTAGATATGGGCACTATGAGTTCCGTATCATATCATTTGGATTAACTAATGCTCCAGCTGTATTTATGGACCTAATGAATCGGGTATTTAGATCCTTCCTAGATCTGTTCGTGATCATGTTTATAGATGATATTCTGGTTTATTCTTCATCAAAGGCTGAACATGCAGACCATTTATGCGCAGTGCATAGAGTTCTTTGAGATAAAGAGCTATATGCAAAGTTCTCCAAATGTGAATTCTGGTTGAACTCAGTGGCTTTTCTTGGTCACATTATTTCGGATGAAGGTATTAGAGTGGATACTCAAAAGATTGAAGCTGTGAAGAATTGGCCAAGGCCCACGACACTAACAAAGATACATAGTTTCTTGGGCCTAGTAGGATATTATAGACGGTTCGTGGAAGGATTTTCTTCTATTTCGCTCCACATTACCCAAGCTGACTCAGAAATCAGCTAAGTTCTAGTGGAAAGATGCATGTAAGCGGAGTTTTCAGATATTGAAGGACAAGTTGACCTCAGCGCCCGTTTTGACTCTTTTAGAGGGAACAGATGGCTATGTGATATATTGTGATGCTTGTGCATTGGTTTGGGCTGTGTATTAATGCAGCATGGCAAGGTTGTTGCTTATGCTTCTAGATAACTGAAGTAGCACGAGAAGAATTATCCAACCCATGATCTTGAGTTAGGTGAGGTAATTCATGCCTTGAAAATATGGAGGCACTATTTATACGGTGCCCATGTTGATATTTATACTGATCATAAGAGCCTCCAGTATATCTTTAAGTAGAAGGACTTGAATTTATGCCAAAGGCGGTGGCTAGAGTTGCTGAAAGATTATGATGTGGATATTCTATATCATCCTGGAAAAGCTAATGTAGTAGCTGATGCTCCGTCAAAGAATAGTTTCC